>NW_021318492.1:461243-608082 GCF_001605985.2 Dendrobium catenatum | reverse complement strand
CCCTAAAGAGGCCCATAAGGAGTCTAAGAAAGTAATATGTGATGCAAATATTTTAGTTTTTAATGAGCCGGCTTGCCTCACTTACACCCTTAAAAAGGCCCATAAGGAGTCTAAGAAAGCAATATGCGATGCAAAAGTTTTATTTTTTGATTATTTATATAATATATTAAATACTAAGGATGGCGAAAGATTTATGTATAAGTTAAACCAAAAAAGAGATAGAATAATAAGGATTTAGTTCAAGTGAAGTGTATTAATTAACAATTAAGGATGAAGATCAAAAAGTGCTTTTATTAGAAGAATAGATTCATCAAAGGTGGACGAGATATTTTTTAAAACTTTCAAGTAATAAGAATGTGACTGACTTTAGTGACCTTAGCATCCTAAATGAAAATAAAAAATTTTGTTTTTATCGACGTATTAGTAAAATCAAAGTTAAAGAGGCTTTAAAAAAATGAAGTGTAAAGAAGTTGTTGGACTTGATGATATACCAATAGAGGTGTGAAAATATTTATGAGAGGAAGGAATTTCTTGGCTTACTAAACTTTTTAATATTATTTTGAAGACTAAAAAGATGTCAGATGAGTGTGTTGATTCATGTTTTTAAGAATAAAGGTAATGCATACGATTGTCTGAATTATAGAGGAATTAAGTTAATGTGTCATGCTTTAAACAGAGTTATGTATCATAGTTTGTGGCATGATACTAACGTTTCTCAAAATTAATTTGGACTCATGCCGAGTAGGCCTACTATGGAATCTATACATTTATTGACATGTTTGATGGAGAAATGTAGAGAAAATATGGAGGATATACATATGATATGATATTTAGTGAATTAGAGAAATCATATGATATTTGTTGATTTTGATAAAGTATATGATAAAGTTCCAAGAGAAGTGCTATGGAGAGTTCTAGAAAAGAAAGGGGTAAATAGTGCTTATATTCAAGTCATTAATGATATACATGCATGAGTTGTTACTTGTATTCAAACACAAGGTGATTTGACTAAGTATTTTGCTATCTTAGTTGGATTACATCAAGGATAAACCTTAAGCCCATATCTTTCCACTTTAGTTATGGATGTTCTCACTAAACATTTGCAGGAGATTGTACCTTGGTGTATCATTATTGATGATGATATTCTTTTTATTGATAAGACTAAAGAGGGAGTTGAAGGTAAACATGAATTATGGAGGTCAATTTTAGAGTCTAAATGCTTTCATTTGAGTAGATATAAAACTGAATATATGGAGTATAATTTTAGTAATAATAGATCTAATGGGAGGATTTTGACTTTGGGTGATAAAGTCATTAATAAGAGTATATGTTTTTTATATCTTGGGTCTATTTTCAGAGTGATGATGAAATAGATGGAGTTTGAAACTCAATAAGTAACTCATGTCTATCAAAATATAAACGACAAAGGAATGGGGCATGCAGTATGAGCAATAGAAAGAGAGTAAAAGAAATCAACCTGAAGTCACCAAAACAAGATAGTAAGGACACATGTCATGTTTCCTACAACAGACTTCTAATATGCTTATATATATGTCAAACAACTATTGATGCTAATACCTGGAAGGTAAACACCAACCTAATGGTGTCAAAACTTGACCCCGCCCAAAAAATTCTAATTTTGAGTCAACCCGTTTGTTAGATGGGTCAGATTGAGGTTGACTCAAAAACTTGAAATCAACCCGCAAATTACCCGGGTCACCTATATGCAATCCCGACTCTTACAATCTCATGGTCCATAGTGAATCCTCCCGTGTCCACCATGGACCTCGCCAGCACAACAGTATCATGCCCTTGTCGTGTTTACACCCTGCACCGAACGATCACACCCTCACCCGCACTCGCTTCCTCACCCCGCTGGCTTTAGCGCCCCCTTTATCTCCGAGTTAACAAGTTGAATCGGGTCTAGATCTGAATTTCTAACCCATCTATAAAATCGGGTTGGGTCTAGGACAGCTGAATCAAACCCAAGTCAATTTCTAGTTCGACATGAACCAGACTTGAATACCCATTTTGATACCTTACAACATCTCTAGGAAATCCAATGATTTCATGTAAAGTCACCACTCTTGCGATTCGTCGACCCCTGCTAGCAAAAAATCAATAAAGTTCTACTGACATACATACAATCATACAAAATATATACTTTTATGAATAACCAACATATATTATATAATCAACATGTTAAATTTGATGTGTATAATTGCTATGATTTGCTGGAATGAGATTAATTTAATTTAACAAAGTTAAATCGTATAAATTTAATTTTTCTGGAAAAATTAAATTAGCATGAATAAGAACTAATGAGCAATAAATCTAGGTAAAGTTATGTTTATTACATACTGATTCATTATGAACAATAATGAATGTTTATTACATGTGGGTTTAGAGTAAATAATTCAAAATACAATAGACAATTTAAATACATGAAACATAAGTCTCAAACACAAATAAAAGTATAAAACTACATAAGTAATTTTAATCAAGATCTAATGTCACTACTCCAACTAACATCCAAACAACAACAACAATAATAAAAAAAATAAAAATAATCACTTACTCGACCTTGATCAATAGGGAAGGATGGAGAAGAAAATCTCAACCTTGATTCAAGAGAAAGACGAAAATAAGAAAAGAATCATTCTCATGAGGAAGAGAGAAAAGAAGGGATAGGTAACTTTGATGGTTGTTGTGGAGAGGAAGAAATGAAGAAGGAGGCTCGGCGGTTGCTACGAGGGAGAAAAGTGGAATATTCACAAATGACATGAGAGGAATGCAATAGACAGGAGAATCCAATCAATTAGGAAAAGAATCGAGTAATCCTCACGATTGGAGGTAGAGACAGCGGGCGAGGCGTTCAGCTTGCACAAGAGTGGAAGATTGTGCTTGACTTCAGTTCATGAGGAAGAAATGAGCGGTTTGTTGCTAGCTGGTTCATCAAAGAACCATGGTCGAATGAACCAGTTCGGATTATATAAATCGAATCCATTTGAAATTATTATTATTTTAAACAAACTTCATTTCGTATAAAAATGAAAATGGAGATAATCTTGTTCAAAATGAATATTCACATATATTTTTTCAAGAATAAAATAAAATAAAATATTTTTCAAATCAAGGATAGAAGCATGTGATTTCCACCAATAATTTTTTTTTTTTGGGGGGGGGGGGGGGGTTAATTCCGATCAATATTTTTTCAATTAGAAAATTATTATCAACCATGGTCAAGTTTCACCGGTGTAAATTTCCAATTACAATGTCACACTAACACTTCTACCTTAAACGAATGGACTCAAAAGAACGAAAAAATTCCGCTGCAATGCTCGCTAAGAAATGGCAGCGAGCTTCTGCCATTCGTTACTGACCCCTGTCCTCCTCTCGTCCAAGGGGACCATTCCTCGCGTGCCTTCTCTTCCGGTGCGGGTACTCCGACGGAATTACTCTCGTACCCACCCTCTTTCCGGGCAAGACTAAGGGGGATTTTCCAACGTTGTCCTCCGCTCCGCTTGCCGGCGACATCGGAAAGCTCTCGGTGCGCTGCGCTGCTGTGAGAACAATAGTTCAGAGCGAGTTCGCTGGCCAGGTGCTGGGGTCGGAAATACCTGTGCTTGTAGACTTCGTCGCCGATTGGTGTGGGCCTTGCCGTTTAATCTCGCCTATAATCGAATGGGCTTCGCAGGTATGTATTTTATTTAGATTAGGTCATTTTAAGTGGGTTTAACACAACGGCAATTTTACGGCTGTTTGGTTTGAAGGAATTGCAAGAAATGAAATGTTAATGAAAATAATAGGAATTAAATTGAATATTGTTTTGCTCCTTTTTTTTTAAGGAGAAATTTTTACAGATAAATATATTTTTTCTTCCATACATTTTGAGGAAATTTTGAATTTTTGTTTTTCGCGGGGAGGGGAGAGTGCGGGTCTCATTTGATAAATTTTTGTTCCCATTTTTCAGTAGAATTGCGTAGAGCAAATCGTCAATGAGAAAAATCTATTTGTTTATATTTCTTAAATAAATTTACTTTTCTCTTAATTACATTGGAACAAACACCCTATATGAAATCGTGGAGTAAATTGCATTTGGATTTCCCTTTATTCCGTCAAACCAAATAGCTACTTAATCTCACAAATGTTTAGTGAAAAATACTTTTTTGATGGATTACGGGATGAATATGAGTTTACTACTACTGTTCAGAAATTTATCATTAATTTAGGGAGAGAGCTGGGATAAATTCAAACAAAATTAATGGTTTAGTCATACTAATGCGGGTTTTAGTTTACCCAGCCAACTTAAGAACAAAATTTATTTTGGGTAGTTTTTGGGGTTATGTTAACTTCAGGATAACTCCCTGATTTAATTTCTCTCGTTAGGTTAATGTGTTTTGTAGTGAAGGTGGCCCGTAAAATTCAGTAATTTTTCTGAATGGCACAATTTCTTTGGGAATGAGTATATAATTTCTCTGGGAAAGTGGCTATTCTGTAGTTTTTTTTTTTGTCCAATTGCTCTCCAACTTCTCATAGCATAGAATTGTCATTAGAGTTTCATAGATTCTTTTAAAAGAGTAGAAACATAACTCATATGTTTTATTAATTGAAATTAGGGCCCGAGACTAGTTATATATAAGTAGGCAAAGAACAATCACAGATAAGAAAACACCAAGGCCAGTTGCATATCAGTTCACATGGGAAGCTTGCATGTATTTAGTTTAAAGAATGTAACATGTTGGATTCAAACTTACATGACATCCTAGGAAATAGGAACTATGCCGCTTGAACTAGTACTCTTTGGTTGAAAACTTAAAGTTTCATAAAGTTCATGCATGTCATTGTGTGAGAGTTGGATATTTTTAATAAAACAAAATATCATTATCTTTCTTTGTGTTGGTGGTGATTTATATTGTTTACGTATTTGTATAAATTTTCAAATTATAGTTGCAGATGGGTGACAAGTACATGATCTTATACCTTTTCTGAACGCAACGAGCAAATCAAGATTTTGAATAGATAATTCAATATAAGTGGATTTTGAACTTGTGTTACCTAGTGAGTTCTTGTGAGCTTATGGATCAAATTGGATTCATGGCCTATTTTAGATGCTATCGGAAGAGCAGAGTCGAGCAGCCAAGAGGAATGTGTCGCTTTATTCCCTACCGTCTTGTTTCTTATATAATATAAATGCAACTCACTATTAATTATAGGCTGTGCGGAGATGGGATGTTGAGGAGTTGAATTGTGGGGACTTGAAGGATTGATTTGATGTTCTATTTGGTTGAAAAAAAATTAACTTGATTTGTATTTTGATTAGTGGAATGCTCATTGTGAACCATACAAATTTGATTTGTTGGGAATTTGAAAAGAGAGATGTGAGGAGAGTGAGATGAACTTGAGGCATCAATGTCCGAATGTTGGTATTCTTGTGTAAGTTCTTCCCTAAATATTATATTTTGGGTAGTAAGGATGTCGCTCGAAGAAAGTAATCGTCCATTGAGTTGTATAACTTTTTTATGGTTGCAGGATAACATTTTTTATAGCTCGAAGAGTACAATACAAGATACATTTGTGAGCTTTGGGATCTAATTTACTTTAATTTTAATATATATACACATGCAACGCACCCAAACACTTTAATTGGAATGGAGGATATGATTAAGGTGTGGGGGCATGAATGTTGGAGTAAATTTGGTTTTTGAAAGTGAAACACTTGGGAAGGCATTTTGTTTATCAAATATGCAACTGCTAGAATTGCCTCCCCCTTAAATGTTTAGGGATGTTTGTTTTTCTCTCAACAACTTTATTTTGTTAAGGCGTGTCAACACAAAAGCTTTGATGAACAATCTCCGACTTGCTAGATAATCACCATTGGTGGTTTCAAAATATTCCTTTTCATTGTCAATTTCCAACGCTTCTATTTTTGAGTTGAAGTGCCCATGGATCATATTATTGAAAATTTTGAAAATCCGACCTTTCTGTCTATTTTCTTTCCTGAGAACGACCAAGCCACTCTTTTGTTCTCATAAGTTAAAGAAAGTAACCATATAGTTCCAATTATATTCTTAGTTCTTGATGGTTCCCCTACATCACTGAATTACTGAGGCTTTGTAATTTTGAAAGTGATAAGAATTATGAATGTGCTTTTGAAAATTGATAAGATTTACATTGTATATCTTTTAGATTTTTACACTTAATAATGAGTGGAAGACATTTTGGAGATGCAAAATTTGGAAATCCCAACTAATAATGGCATAACATGATTTCACTTTCTTTATTAGAAGTGACAACTAAGATGAAACTTTTGGCTGATTGATATTGTATCCAACACAATCTGCCTTTATAGTGACTTTTCAACTTTAAGGAGATGAAGACTTGACCACACCTTAGCACCGCCATTTGTCCCCCCGAATCTAACAAGTTGAGGAAATTTTAGTTACACAATTAAGTTCATGAGTAAACTTGCTAATTGATAAGAGTTTGCAATTAAAATTTAGGATGAGAAGCATTTAATTGAGTGCAAGGTCCTTTGAAATAATTATAGAAGATATTCTAACCATCTAGATGAGAGATTTATTTTCAATTCCAATTATTTTCCTGCCATGTACTATATAATTGGAAGATGGTGACATCCCTAGTTATGTGATCAAAATTCTTCATGTCAACAATTCATGGCCTCAATTTTGTTTGTTTATAGTAAGAGCACTCAAGAAATTAACTTTATAAGCTAAGGAGCCTATTCTAATAGTGATGCATGCAAGGGTTTGAAGTGATTGGGAAGGCGTCCTCTTCCTTTCTAAACGGAGTTAGTTTGATTGTTGTGATGCTTTTCTTGATTGAGATAAGGTTTCCCGTACTTTCATTATTGATGGAGTTCTTGAAGGTTCTTATTCTATCTATTTCCCATGTATTTTTCAATATGTCTTTCAATTATGGATTGGTCGTTGACAATAGTCACACCAAGCTTGCCCCTACGTATTTTTTAATGTCTCTTGATTTGTTTGTCGTCATTGTCGTGCTTTTGAATTTTGTTTACTAGAAGTATTGAGTTTTCTATGAATGGACAATAGGAAGAGATCAAGGCATCTCCTTTTTCCTGCTATCCTCATTGTGAACATCTAAAAAACTTATCAGATATTAGGCAAGTGCTTCATCCCTAAAATTCTTCCTTGAACCTCATCAAAGTTCTTGTTGAGTCTTTTTAAGAATTTAAGAATTGTTTATTCTCTACAATTACCTCGTATTTCTTTCCATCTCTAGCTTAGTCTCAATTATCCTCTCCTAACATATCAACGCGTTGCCAACTACGAGTGAAAATGTTAAATTATCGAGGGAGTGATAGATCTCGTTGAAAGGATCATGGATCACAGTTTCAATCTCAAATAATTCTAAAGTGTTTTCATTGTTGGAGTATATTTCTTTTGTTGCATCTCATGTTTCCTTTCCAGTACCATATTTTAAGAAAGACTCCTATTTCATTGGTCGTGGAATTGATCAGCCAAAATATGACCATGTTGTTTTTTTAATTCCAAATTTTGATTTACGGGTCTTCCTTTTCAGGCGGGGCAACAACACCAGTGAATAATTATCATTCTCTTTTTTCGAATTGAACATCTTGGTGGATTGAGGCCATTGAAGGTAATTATGCCCATTCAATTTTTGTCTTATAATCGAAAAACATTGTTGTTTGTTGCACCATTATTTCCCATGATAGGAACTTTTGGGGTTGAAGGTTACATTAGAGGCAAATGATGTGTCTATTTTTTGGTGACCATGTTATACTTGGTCATCAAAATTCCTCAAGCTTTATGGCTAGATGAAGGATACAATTGGAGAAGCCTATTGAATTGGTCTTTAAATCGAGGGATGCAATCGGACTTGGTTGTAGTGAATCTAAAGACAACAACAAAGATGTGGGCGAGGCAAAGACATTTGGATTCAAAGTCGAGAGATTGATTTTGGTGGAGGATGACTTTGGAAACTTAAAAATATCCTATTGAAAGAACCGTACACATACGTAAGAGAGAGAACAATCTCATTACTTGAATGGAGCCTAATTCCTTACACAAAAATAGGAAATGAAATAACTAAGAATCGGGCAACAAAATATCAAAATATCCTATTCTTGGTAATAAAATAAACTAATTTATAGTAACCATATAGTTTTAGAATGCCATAAATATGGTTTTTGTGATACCCTTATGTGAAGCTTATATATTTCTATCAATTTTAATTTTCGTGGACCGCTTATTTTTTTTTCTCGCTCCTTTTGTTACCCTCATTGCTTATGGTATTACCCATCTCATTCATTATAATATCATTTGGTTGTTTATCCCATACCTTTCATATATGTGCATTAATCTTATCATTTATATATATTCCTAGGATACATCCAAAAGACTACAAAATGCTCTATGAAATTGGTTAATTAATGTTGTGATGAGTGCTATATTAAGTTGATGTATATCGGATTTGGTTGCTTGCCTTTTAGGATTAAACCATGGGCATTCATTGTCAATTGTTTTCCATAATGCTTGTTTGGCAGGACAAATTTTAGTTAGTTGCCAGAGAATTCGCTCAAATTTGTATGATAGTCTATTTTGACATACTCTACACAGTTGTCAGGCTTAATTCTATTTTGACACTCCTATATGTGTCCATCAATCAAGGATGATATATGTTACAAATGGATAAGAGCAATGCCTAATTTTATGGTGATTTTATGAAGAACTGTATATGGAGCAACCACCTGAATATGCTGCTTAGGTGAAGAACTACATATATTTGCTTAATAAGGTCATACTTGGGCTTATATATATCCCTCTAACTTGGTTTGCAGACTTCTACAAAGTTATTATCAAGATTGATCATTGTAGTGGCACTACAGATCCTTTTATTTTCGTTAGTCATACGCTAGTAGGCTCGATCTTATATTTGTTTATGATGATATCTTAATCGCTAGGCGCGACCATTAAAGCACTCACAATAATGAGGATTCAATGATGCAACTCGGTAGTGAAGGCTAGCAGAAAATTTGATTTATGTGATTGTCAACAGATCAGATGTTTCGTTTGCTATAAGATTTTTGAGCTAGCACATGCAAACACCAAAACAAAAGCACTTGGAGTCTGTTTTCCGCATTACTAGATATATCAAGAAGATTCTTGAAAATGGTTACTATATGCTAAGACTAAGCAGTTGTAAATATCGATTCTGCAAGGCATAGGACGTCAACATTTGAATTTTATATTTTGTTGGAGTTAATTGGGGGCTTTAGAAGATGCCTATGATGTTGGAATAGAGGACAAAGTGTTGTTGACCAATAAAGTTTAATAGATGCCTAGGATTAATGGAATGCATTTTGAAAATATATGTTATTGAGGTTCCATGAATGAAATGTGGATTCAAATAAGATTTGTTTTAACTATGAAGGTTGAGGTTTCCCAAAGAAATAAGCTTCTAATGTTAATTATGATTTGAGCATATTCGGGAGAACTCTCAATTTAGGAATCACACTTGTTTTTAGGTTAGATATGAGCATATATTATTGAGATTGTTATAGTTTGCTAATCAAGGGTTAGGCTTAAGCAAAGGTCAAAAGAAAACCATTTGTGGTCAAAATCTATGGAAAATAATAGGTTTTTAGGGAAGAAAATGGAATTTACATTCTAATACATTAGATAAAATCTAGATCATCATAAACAGCCTAGAACTGCAACTCATTAAGATTTAGAGAACAATTTATAAATTTAAAGTGTTTTAGAAAGACAAGATAAACATGTTAAAATGGTGTATAAACTCAATTAAGATCACATAATTTTGTCATCCAGGATAATCAATTTTCTAATCTACCTAGTTAAAGAAAGTAACCAATTTAGCCTGACCTGAAGAGTTTTGTCAGTAACCACGAGTTAATATCGTCGAAGGGCATTACGTAAATTTAGGAAGTCCAAGAAAATAAGATAAATAACTTAAAGTGATAGGAGGACAATCGTGATTGAAATCTTATTATTCTATTATTTTAAGTTATGATAACATTAGTCCTCTTGGCCAACTTGTAACTTGAGAATTTTTGTCAGCAACTATGAGTTGCATCATATAAGAGAACCTTGTATACTGGTGGGTAGGAATACACATGCATAATCCTTGGATGACAAATAAGACTTCTACTCTACAACCATAATAGGAAGAAGCCTAAATTGAACACATAGTAACACCCTAATAATACTTGCTTTGATTGAAATAGGAGCCTAAGCTCTAATGTTAAGAGGAACTTAAAAAAATAATATTGTATGCATGTATAAAACTTACAATTTGACCATATGGGGTTAAGAGCTTGATTATTAGACTTACGTTCCATCTGGGTCAAGAATATCACTAACTCACCTAAATCCATTTGCAAAAGTGATGTTATCAGATCTTAATGAATACAAAAGCGCCGAACACATCTTAGAATTGGGAAGGACATGAGTAAATGCTTTTGCTATCGTTATGTGCTTAAATGTCCTAATATAAATCTTATCTTGTATATTGACTCATAAGATCATTTCATGATGTAAATTGACGAAGCATTTGTTGATGAGTCATAAATTTACTGCTAGATGATAAGGCAAATGCTCAATTATTATACATATTGAGGCATAAATGAGCTGTGTTATTTATTTTAAAAAATCCGACTAAGAGAGTGGTCAAGCACATTTTTCTTGATTTGAAAAGATTAATTTAATTGCATGTTTTACTAGGTGAAAAATATAGTCATAGGATATATTCATCATCACATATGCAGTAAAACATGGACATGGCAGTTAAATAGGTAGTAAAAGAGAACACAATTTCTATAATTACTCATTCCCTGACCTGCCATCCTAGGTCTCCTGCAAAATAAATGTCATTAGCACGTATATATCACAACTCAACATCACATCTTGTCATATTACAACGCATCACATATATGCATAATTATATCACTAACATCATAGTAGATGCATCATTGATCTGAAGCTAATGAATGCAATTGGGCCTAAGCATTTATACATCATCAATGTGCAAATAAAGGTGCTCATCTCATAAGTGCAACATCGAAGTGTGAGAAATTAATTACCATCATAACCATCTGACTATATATTTCAATTTTGAGACCTTTTAACTAATGATTTGTTATATGAGTAAATGAACATCTTAAGCAAGTCAGTAGGATCATTTATAGGTTTTAAGGCTTTAGGAAAGGATGCATGTGTGCATGTATACATTTATGCATGCATACAAAACAACTTATAATTATTTAATTTCTTGGATATCAATTTTTGCCTCAAAACAACTTATATCATCAAAACAACTCCTTAAGCAAGTCAGATGTATACATTTTTGCCTCAATTTTGAGTTCATAGGTGCATTCCAAATCTCCTTCTATGCATATATTTTGTAGTTGATGATATACAAAATTATGTTTAATATGACTCCCACCAGATTTCTGGATATTCACCACAAATTAAACATTCATCCGAAGATAAGTACTAAAGGTAGATAATAAGCAGATAGTAAGATTTCAGTTCATTTCCAGATGGTCGGGAGCACAGCCACATTAGTGGTTTTATACATGTGGGTAAGGTAGGTTCTAGAGAGTGCTGGATGGTGAGGTTGTTATTGCCAGTCAGGTGTCAGGAGTAGTGGAGACTGACTGATGTAGAGGTCACCACTTTAGGTGTAGTGTACATGAGGTACACCTTGAGTGGTCTAACAACTTTAGCTTGTGCTTAAGTTCAGTTGATTAATTAAGTTTGAGCTAAAACATAAAAAAAATGAGCTCGAGTCAGTCTTTGCTGCAACTTTTTTTTTGGGGGGGGGGGGGGGGGCATTTATTATAAATGAGAGAAGATAATTTCAATTCAAACAAATGTTGTAATAAAATGATAAAAAGAATCACAAGTTAGAGGAGAAATAATAATAAATTAGCTGAGTTGAATTAGACTTCTTAATTGTTTTTTACTTTAACTCTTGAATTCTAATATGTTTTCATATATTTATATTAATATTTTTTAAACCGGCTGCTCACGAGCTAAATAGTAAGTTTAGGGCTTACAAGCCATTATCAAGTCGAGTGACTAAGTCAAAACCAGCTCGAGAATCAACTTTACTCATTTACACTCTTAGTTAAACCACAATGCATTCTAGTAGTTTTAGGCTTCGTTTGGGACGGCTTTCTTCCTGCTTCTTAAAGCAGCTTTTTAATACAAAAATTAAATTTTTTGTATTAAAAAATGTTTTAAAAAGCAGCAAAAAAGCCATCCCAAACGATGTCTGATTTCATAACACTGTTCTTATCGATTACTTCACACACAAAAGAAAAAAAAGAGTTATTGAACAGCACCATTCTGCTAACAGTATGCATACTGAATATTTTTGTTTTATAGGAATACAATGGCAGATTAAAGGTTGTGAAGATTGATCACGATGCAAATCCCAAATTGATCGAAGAGTACAAAGTCTATGGCCTTCCAACCTTGATTCTCTTCAAGAATGGCCAAGAGGTTCCAGAAAGCCGTAGAGAGGGCGTTATAACAAAGATTAAGCTCAAAGAGTATCTGGATTCTTTGTTGAGCTCAACAAACGTTGTTTAAACTTTACTTCTTTTTGTATTAATTAATTCTTTCAAGTAACCTGGATTCAATATACTCTACGTTTTTAGAACTTGTCTTTGCCTGAAGCCTTTTCAGCGTAATATTTATTTATAGCATATTGTGAAAATTTTATTCTTGGCAATATTGGCAATGAATCGAGTGCAATAAATTTGACTTTCAGCTTATTTTGATCGATTCTTTGATGTGTATTTATGAAGCCTATTTGTGCATAATATAGTGATTATAATGTTAGTTATTTGTTGATCAATTGTGTTGTATTATTGCTAGGATTTCAATTTAATATGTTGAGCTTGTTGGGGGTTGCAGGGGTCCTCTCCCTACTTAGGTTTTGATGCTTTGCACTTAAAAAAAAAAAGTTCTCGTACAAACGCACGGCGTTGCAGTGTGGTGTACCTGAGCGTTCGACGCTGCATAGTTTGCTTGTAGAAAAACAGAGAACGGAGCGTTGCGATGCTCCAGACCTTTGCGCTATTAGGGGGACTCCGACGCTGCGACACTGTTAGGTAGATTGAAGATAGAGAGTTGAGCCCCTGGCATTGCGAGATGGTCTGATAATTTTCTTTCTCATTTTTCATTAAGTGTTCTATCGCTTGGCGGTTTTGTAAATTTCTCTTTGTATGTTATAGTGTGAGAATGGCATAAGGATAAACATAAGCAATTATAGTGAGAAAGAAGAGAGATTTGCACTGTTTCTACCAAATTTTCTTATTGTGGTGTGATTTCGTAATTTTTTTCCGGTTTCAAATTTTTCATGTTAAATTATGATGTTCTTTATTTTCACTGCATTTTATCTCTTTATTGTTTATGTTCGTTGCATGTTTTAATCCCCCAACATATAATTATCATTGGACTTAACAACAATTATGTGAGATTAGTTTTATGAATTATTTGTTTTTTAATGACTTTAATAATATTATTTTTGGTTTATTATTATTTTGAATTATTTTATATTAGTTCAATATATCTTTTTTATAAAATTTTCAAGTTTTAATTTTTACTTGGTTGAAGGATAATTTAACTAGCAGAGTTAATTTCTTATGAATTCCAAACTTACATTACTGTCAAGATGTAATTATGAGGCAATAATATTTTTGTTCTTAATTCTTAGACAAAAAACAAAGCATTATTGATGTTGAATACTTACTAGTTACTATTAAAACATCAATTAAATTATTTTTTTTATTAGCAATTTAAAAAAATAAATAAAAATTTGATATTTAAATAATTTAAATAATTTGTTATATGCACACATTTTAATAATGAAATTATCTTGAATGGCCAATAATTTTTATAAGAAATATTAATTACTTATTGAAAATTATATAAAGGGTCGATGAACTCTATTTTCTATGTTCCTCTAGTTGAAATAAGTATTTCACCTACACTAATATTTATGATCGATCAACTCAATTGAATTTCCTGCATCGAAATTCTTAAAATATTATTCTTCACTCATCATCAAGACAACATCATAATTTATCCTACTCTCAATCTAAAACTTAGATTAGATCATTTTTTAAATTAAAAATCTATATCATGATTCATAAACTTTCTAATAAAAATTTGAAAATCATACCAATGCTCATTCATTTCATGATCAAGATGAATTTATAAAGATTTTTATTTTTTTTTGACATTTTATTGCACTGGCAAAAATTCATCTATATGTGATATGTTACAAAAATTGTCTTGATCGGATACGAATATTTGATGCAAATATGAATAAGAAACTCCTCTGATACGAGGCTCATGACAGCATGCATAATTCTTTCCATTGTTCATAAGCTCTATTTAAATGGCCAAAATAAAAGATAGATGCAATTCTTCAAATATAGATGTTGGGGCGTGACAATTTTGACCACCGTCAACCGACTATGGTACTTTAGTCCTCCATCGTTTGCCAATTATGGTCTCTTCGACCATCGTCGCCCGATTATGGTCCTTTCGACGATCGTAACTCATCGACTATGATCCTTCCGACCACCAACGCCCGACTGTGGTCCTTCCAACCTCTATTGCCTTCTAACAATGATCCTTCTGGCCATCATTATTCAATTACGGCATTCCCAATCAAACAAAATAGACGATACTCTATTTAGAACAATTATCATGTCATTCTCCAACTATGGAATATGCTTTTTATACAATGTGTGTTTATTTTATTGAGCCAACGCTCTCCTCCAATGAAGGGCATTATTTGCAATCAACCAGAAACACTAGTAAATTCATCTAAATTGGGCAAGACCTTGTAGTTTTTTCCCTTTTTTTAGAAGTTTTCACGTAAAAATTATGATCACTCCTGAACAATACACCTCTCTCTCTAATCTCTATGTGTGTTGAATATTCGTACAAGACTAAGATGCTAAATTCTCTATTTCTCTACTGATGCAAAATTTTCAAGACGCAATAATATAGTACCATCTTGTTAGCATAAAATACCAATTGATTTTTCTTAGGTCTTTGTACAAATTGATTCATCATAATAAAAACATAATTATTGCTTAATTATAAAATACAGAGACAATTTTCAGATCCTTCAAACTTGAAATATTACATATTTTCTTACTGAACTCTGACAGATTACTTATATGATGCGAAAATGGAAGTTATTTACATGCTTATGTCGCTTAGGTCCTCCTTCCTCCGGCAGCTATAATAATACACAAAGTATTTTAATTTTATAAAAAAATTGTTAATTTTTAGATGATGTTAAATGAAACAACTTAGAAATAATCCAATTTGATTCAAATTAATTCAAAATTGAAACGAATAGAACTATGATCGTATTTCGATTCACTAATAGTATCATTCATTCTAATTTTGAGACACCTCTTAGTCCTAACTATTATATTCATAGGGGAGTCAAAATGGATTGATGGGTTCGATTCAAGTCAGGCCTGAAATTGACCTGATTTGTTATGTATTGTTCCTAGATTTAGGATTATTTTTTGTATGACATGTATGATCATTTGTGTAGCTATTTGTATAGCTTTAGGAGTCTTTTAATAGGGGTTTTTAGGCTGTAATATGAGGCCAAGAAAGAAATAAAGTTTATAGAATTTTTGGCTCTCCTCCCCTCTCCTCTCTCCCTCCTCATTCTCTCTCAAGATCCGGTGGAAGTTCTTCTTCCACAAGGAAGGGATCTGACATGATTGGAATCCAACCAATATGAACTTGACCCGTTTAAAATACTGGTCAAAAGACCAACCAGAAACCAACCAGCTAAAAAATCAAACACTACACATTAACCTATTTTGAATTATCATACACTTCTAATACCGAAAACATTTATTAAACATATCAATCTCAACTCAAATTTTTAGAATCAAATCATTTATTTCGCTTCTAAACTATCATACACTTCTAAAAAAAATGTATATTTAACTCAAACAATCTAATAAAAATGTAATATATTTTAATTTGAGAAATATGTAATGAAGGGCCTAAATACATGATTTAGATACATACAATTTTATTACAAATTATTTATATATCTAATACCCAAAATTTTAATATTACATTCTTATCACTCATATAAAATTTTAATATCGAATATATCACTATTATATTTCATGATTATCACCCATACTATCTTAAAAATTTTAATATTTTATTTTATACATTCATATTTATTTTATAAGAGATAAATACATAATATTATAATTTTAAATATTGAATATTTAAATAGCATGAAATAAAGTGCATGTATATCCACAATGAATTTTTTTGTGTGATTTTTCTTATGGGAATCGAGCTTTTATGTTACAGCGACGCTCTTTTTAGCATCAGTCATGTGGCGGAATCGATTCCTCAGCATTCGGTTTCCAATTTCTCCGTGCGCTTGAGATATCCTATGACTCCGGCAGTGGAGTGAAGCACAGAAGCCCTAACCCTAGCGCCGTCTCCATTCGGATTCTTTTCCACCAGGTGCACATATCACATGTAGTTCGGTCGTTGTTCTCCATCGAGATGAAGAAGCTCTGGTTGACTCGGTGTTTAGCTGCTGATTAATTTGTGCTTCTGGTCATGGCATTGGTTCACTTGGTGCTAAGTTTAGCTCCTTACTCTCGTTTCTTTGGGTATGGAGTTTTTGATGAGAGACGGCGGGTTATTCCCCCGTCTGAGTCTCGAGGCGGCGGAACTTTCTTAGGACGGATAGGTACAACTGGGCTAACGAAGAGGTTGTCGCCGGAGGCAAGAGCTAGATTGAGTCGGAGGTGCGTCGCAAGACGGTCTGCATTGAAGGCGACGGAGGTGGAGAGTGGGCAGATCGTAGGGCTGGTGGAGATTCCTGTCACATGTTATCAGGTTGTGGATTTTCTTATTTTTGTAATTTATATCGTTTCTTTGATTAGCGAACTCATACCATTTGCTGGAATAATGAATTCAAATGAGTTGTAGCTTTCAATTAAAATTCTAGTACTGTGGGTTGGAAGTTCGAATGAATGTTATAGGCATATGCGTGTGTTACTTTTGCAGTGTGACTAAACACCTTCATGTGGGTTTCTTCTTAGTTTCAGTGATATCTTTGCAGTTCTTAGGTCTTTCTCTGAAAGCTGAAAAGGATGAGGTTGTAAAAGCTGTGATGGATTTAAAAGATTCAGAGATCGAGGCTGGTTACACTGGAGATGCCATTTTCTCACGGCAGGTATCACAGGCAGAATACATTTTCATGTTGATGAGATAGATGTGAACAATTTCAAAAAAATATTATGTTGACATTCTTTCTACTTGTGTTTCCAGCATCTTCTAATGGATATCAGAGATAAGCTTCTATTTGAACCAGAATACGCTGGCAATTTAAAAGAAAACATTTCGCCAAAATCTTCTTTACGCATTCCTTGGGCTTGGTTGCCTGGTGCTTTGTGCCTTCTACAAGAGGTAAGTATGTCCTTTTCATCTGTTTGAAATTTTGACCCTGAAGAACTTTCATGATTGATCATGGATTGCTTAGGAAATACAAAAATGGGAATTCAATCATATCAGATCTTATAAACCTTGTTGGATGGTTATGGGTTAAAATATTAAGATTTCATATGATAAAGGAATATTGGTTATTTAGCGAATTTCACAATGTTTGATTTGATCACCATAAGGATTTGAAGCATACTTAGGATTATAAACATATGGCCATATGAAGCAATTATGCTATGAAACAACAAGTATCTTCTAAATTCTTCTTTCAAGAATTTGCAATATTTGTTTTTAATTTGAGATGTTTTTTAGGCAGGCCAGTGTAGTGTAGTTGCTAGATATTTCCTCTTTTTTTCTTTTTTCTTTTTTTTTTTTTAAGGGGGAGGGAGGATTTTGATTGCTATTTTTTTCTCCTTAGACTTTCGTGTTTGGCTTTATCCATTATTTGGGGTGGTGGCTTACAGGGCTTTGGAACGATGGCATTTGAATTGTTTACTTTGGACGTATCATGTACATATCTTTTTTGTGTTCTCTCTTGCTCCAAGCGATTCATGTTTTGTGGGATGTGGCTTTCTTTTATTGTTGTGATTTTGCAGTTTTTATTGGCAGAGCATGTATGCATATATACATATTGTGGATTTTAAAATTTTGGAATTTGGTTTACAATGCTAAGGTTTACATGTTGGAATTTGGCTTTCCTTTATTTTTGTCTCCTTTGGCTTTGGCTTTATCCATTATTTGGGGTGGTGGCTTATAGGGTTTTGGACGGTGGCATCTGGATTGTTTACTTTGGACGTATTACGTACACATCTTTTTGGTTTCTATTCTTTCTTGCTCTAAGCGATTCATGTTTTTGTGGCATGTGGCTAGGCGTGTAAACGAGTCGAGTTGAGCTCGAGCCAGGCCCAATTCGAGCTCGAACTCGATTCACCCCACAGTAAACGAGCTTGAGTCGTTCGCAATCCTTTCGCGTCTAGTCCGCCTTCCGCAGTGGTCTTCCGAGGTCCATGTATTTCTTTTTCCGCGTCATCTTCCGAGGTCCGCGTCGTCTTTCGCGTCGAATCCCAATTTAGTTTGCGCTCATGGTTCGCTTTCGAATCACAAATTCCGTTCTTCTGCGGGATTTTCAAAACTTCAGCAGGCCACCCATATTTATTATTATTATTTTTTAATTTGATTTGAAAAAAAAATGCAGATGCAACACTTCAACAACTTTTTAATAAAAGCTATCAATTCTTTACATGCCATCCGTATTTACTATTAATTTTTTTAATATTCTAATTTAATAAACAAAATAAAAATTATTTAATTATAAATTAGTGATTCGAGCTGGCTCGCGAGCTCACGAGTCGAGCCTCATACAAGATCAAACTTGTGGCTCCCTAAGCTCTGCTAGCAAGTTTGATAACGAGTCGAGCTCGAGCCGGCTCGGCTCACTTACACCCGTAGCTGTGGCTTTCCTTTGTTGTTCTGATTTTGTAGTTTCTATTGGCAGAGCATGTATGTATATATACATATTTGGGATTTTTAAAATGTGGAATTTGTTTGACAATGTTAAGTTTTCCGGATTGTGTATTTGGTTGTGGATATATATTTGGATTGTTCCAATTTATTGTTTTAATTAACATTGGGATTAGTCTAATTTTGAATTGAGTTAATCCTATGCCAGCCATTTCTATTAGCCTAGGGGATAGAGTCTATAAGTAGGGGTGTGTATTTGGTCTATTTAGTCGATTTGGTTTACAGATTGGATGGACTAATTAATTTTGATTCAAAAATTTATAAATTTGAACAAATTAAACTATTTTTCAAATCAAACTGATTCAAATTGAACTTTAGTTCTGTTTATTCAATTCTATTCTAAAATAACTGAAAGGTAATTAACTTTAATAATGAATCTAATTATATTTAGCTTAAATATTATATATTAAGAAAAATACCAATTAGTAATTCCTAAATTTATATTTTTTGCATTTGAAATAAAGAATATCCATATTATTTATATTTCATGGGATTTGTTGATTAATTGTTTGAAGATATTATTATAATTTAATTTTTTGGTTTGATTAGCTTTAAGAAACAAAAATCAAAGAAGGTTAAAATTACAACAAAAAATTGAATTGATACTTTAATAATCGAACCTAAGCAATAAAATAAGATTCATTTGGCTCAATTTTATGGTTTTATTCAAATTTCAAACAATACACATTGTATTTATAAGAGCCATGTAATTTAAACTTTAAGCTTAAATAAAATTTCTCTTTCCAATTTTAATCTTGTGTGTGAAAGTTGGATATGTGATTCCTTTGGGTGCAGTACAAGTGCAATTTCCTGATTTTGGGGGAAGTCTTCTTTTTACACCTACATTAGGCTTTTTTTTTCTCATTTTGATATTTTCATTCATTAGTTCATTTCATCTACATAATTTAATATTGGTTTGTTTAATGCTATTAATTTTGATGGAGAATTGACTCATTTTAAATTCAATTATGAAAATTTAATTTAATTGTTTTCTAATTTTTTGTATTTTTAATTCCTTGCATAATTTCTTGAAGTATTTCATCACTTCATTATCCATTGTATTGTAATTATACTATTGCATGTTCATATTTAATGAAAGTAAGTTGTTAAATGAATTGGTGACATGTGATATGTGAATCATCAAATTTCTATGCATGAAATAATGTTGCACATCATATTAGTACATCAATTTGTGAGAAATCTATTATGCTGTATTCTTATTGATTCTTATAAAGATTCTCTTTGAATTTGTCTCTCCAATTTGCAATCCTGAAAGGGTATCTATGTGACGTATTGGGATTTACTTTAGTCTAATAATTCACCATATAGGAGTGGCGATAGTCTAGTATTTGTGTGACTAAAACACCAGCAGTGATGATCCCATACTAAAAACATGACGCAGTTTACATATAGACAATCTTAACATGCACTTACATACCCCCATAAATAAACAATGAGATTCTAATTACGCTGAATTACACAAATTATACTTAATTAATCGTTGCATATGGTTCTTTCTAAGTTAGCTCCCAAGCTAGAGCCTCATCTTTCCTAAATGCAAAGTTGGGGTCCTTTTCCCCTATAAATAACTTCAATGAAAAGCTTTTGGAGCTTGTAGGAAGAAGCATTGAAGCACTATCAGAGGAACATCATGATGACATTATGGTATAAGTGCATGTTCATTACAAAATGGTCTTTGCTTATAGTTTTCTTCATCATCAACTTGATGTCATCAACTGTTGGTTTAATGTGATCCTTTTGTTCGTTGTTTCATAAGGACTCCTTAGTCCCCATAAAGCTTAGCTTATCTATGTCACCTATACATACCTTTCTTGGCTTGTGTTTAAATGATACTCTTACTAGTAATTTTTGTACCTTCATTTCTTGGTGTGGGTGGGATGCTCTTCGCGTGGAATTGTTACCCAAATTCCTCGAAATCTTGAGGCTTTTAGCTAAACTTCGCTCCTCATTATGGGAAAAAAATATACCATGCAAAATTGTGGCCATGATCACTGTGTCATCAACTAGGAGTTGGGCTCATGTGCACTAAGAATAAGATCCAACCCTAAAAGATGCCACTCGTAAACTTTGACACAGATTTTCTGCAATCAAAATGCAGTTGGAGAATGAAGCAAGCATGATTGAATTGAGTTGGAGATTGAACAAGGATTGTTAGCTCCTCTTGGTTTAAAAGCGATGAAAAAGCACAAAAATGCCATATGGACAAATAATGGAATGCCCGTAAAACATGTTGCATGTAATTGTGTTTGACATATATGTCCCTAAAATATACAACAATGTGTAATTACATGAACTACATTCATAATTATGCATGGCCTCACATTTTACCATGGTTTTGAAAATTGGACTGGATCGTATGGTTCGACTGGTTCAACCGTGAACTAGTCATGTGGCCTGTTCGATCCTCATGAAAAATCGGTCCACTATCAAATCGGTAAAATTGGTTCCGATCTTTAAAGACCATCCAATTTTATTCATAATATATTAAAATAATTTAATTTAATATATAATATTTAATTAAATATGATATTAATTTAAATATAACATATTTTATTTGTTTAATTATATCCGTCAATTTTAAATTATTATGTATTAACACTGCCATTGCCAGGTCCCAAGTCCTGGATGAGAAAAGTGGTGGGTTGCGTTAGGTATTTGACAGCCAGCGTAAAACTTGTCGAACAATAATAATAATAATAATGTATTAAGCACTAACAAATAATACCCACATGGTTCCACCACCCTATGTGGGTTCTTAATTCATGAATACATGAAAAGCCATATGAACAATACAATGCAAACCTCCTAAGTGATGTGGGACTAAACAATTAGTAGAAATTTCTACAATGTGTGCATGGTGGATTGCTTCCATGAGGATTCTTTGAAAAAAAAAATATATAGAATATTCAAATAAAAAATGGTTATAATAATTTTTAATGTTCTTAAATTTATAATTATTTGTGTATTATAATTATCTTAAAATATATTAAAAATTTTTTAAGATATATTTTCGGTATAATTTTGATTATAATATACTAATAAACTTTTTTTTACCTAATTTCTCTCTAAATATGAAATTAAATAATATTAAGAAAATAATAATCTAAAATAAATAATGTAGTATGACTTTATAAATTTGATTTTATAATGTGAATTATATATATAATTTATAGGTGTAAATTTTACCTAAATATATAACATAAATTAAAAATTATTTATATTAAATTTATATATTTATATATAAAACTAAATTTCTATTAAATAAAAATTAAAAATCAATGATTTGAGATATTTAAATTTAAATTAAATTTATTAATTATGTGATTTAAATATATAATAAAAATTAATAATTATTTATATTTAATTTTAAATTTATGAAATATATTATTTATGTATGAATTTATTTATTTTTTAGTCCCAAAATTATTTTATTTCATAATTATTACAAAGTTATTTATTATTTAAATATATTTTTTTTCATTTGGGGTAAGGACCATTAACTGCAATAATTAAAATATAAAATGCCACAATAATAATAAAAATTATTATTATAATAATAATAATTTTTTCAAAATAAATTTTTATGTTGATCACAACAAGTATTGCCTAATGAATGAATGAATTGCAATAGAGATGGATAGTCCCACAGATGGACCCACCATTTCTTTGAAAAAAATTCAAGGAAACTCAAGTGTCACAAATGGTTTCTAGCCAATCCAAATCAGGAAGCTTGCAGGCATCTTTAGCTTGAACCAATGGGTCTAGCCAAAGAAGAGGGTGAAGAGCATTGGTGTTCTCTCTTGCAAAACAAAATTGTTCATAGACTATAGAGGACAACTTAAAAAGAGGAAAGCATGTCTTAAACTTTAACCACATGTGGAATTGTTTCAGTTAAATTCTATAACAATCTGTATCCGTTCCACGTTTGTTAAGCGTGTTTGCACTGACAAGGCTTTATTGGGTTACTTTTGGCCTTTGATTAGAGATGTTAGCTTACTATGTCAATAGCAGGCTCCATGCCCATGTTGGTATATATACACAAATACTATTGGAGTCAATACTGTGCATCGTTCGAAGTTCTGCCAAATGACAATAACTATTGTTTGGCACCAGCATAGGTGGTCTCACTAATACTTTGATGCTTGTTCTCTACTATCCATTAATCTACCCCATCTTTACCAAATTGCAATTTTTTCTAAAATTTTATTCCTTTAGGTTTATTGAGGATGTTAGTAGCGTATTATGTAGATGAAATTCTATTTACTTGATGATAGTGGAAATTTGTACTTTCTACTGTGCGATAGTTGTTGGATACTAGATAGTTATTTAAGGAGTTCATTCAAATGACATAATTTTATTAGGTGATTTCTTTTTAAATAGATGAAATATTAAAACAATGGATACAACAATAACAAGTCTTTATTCCACTATGCGGGGTCGATAGTAGAATAATGGATGAAATATTTAGTCAAGATCAAGTATGTGATATTCAAGTCTATCATGTGTGAGATAACAAAAATTATCAATCTATATTGTTAAAAGATTAAGTGATATTTATGCGTGAATGTGTTTAACTATCAATGATTTATTATAAAGAAGATTGGGGATTTAGATGAGATACAGTGTAGCTGAGCTAGGGGTGTAAACGAGTCGAGTCGAGTCGAGTTTTGGCCCTTATCGAGCTCGGCTCGTTAGATAGATAGCGAGCTCGAACTCGAGCTCGAGCTCGAGTCGAGCTCGACAGTCGAGCTCGAACTCGAGCTCGTGTCACTGTTAACGAGCTCTTAGAAGTGGGCTATTTTTTAAAATCATATTGAAATTATTTATAAATATTATAATCTAAGCAATCAAATAAAAAGTATGTAAAACCCAAAAAAATCCAGCTTCCTTTTCCCCCAATTTCCCATTCTTTATGTGTTTATGCTTTCAATGCTTCTCTCATTTGCCTTCAGCTTCTCTTTTTTTCTAAAAGACAGAAGTTGACTCATAAATTGACTCAAACTCATCTGCGTAGGCTCAAGTTCTAGCTCGATTAATTAAGTCAAGTCAAGTTCAAATTTTTGTTGACCAAGCTCAACTCAAATTGTTTCACCCAAAATCAGTTAACTTCTAGATTTAAGGTTGGTAGTTAAAATGGAGAACTGTCTTGATGTAATATGCCATAAGAGAAATTGATAGACTTGAAGGTTAAATTTTTGAAATTATAATCAAATTGGTTATACTTGATGGATATGACAAAAATAAGTTTGTTAAGATGTATCAACTAGAATTGATTGATTGGGAATTGTTTATGTTTATAGAGATGATAGGTGTAACACACTAACACTTATTGAAATGAGATAATATAAAATAGTTTTAAGGTTGTATGGACATGTAAAATAGAGGGTGAGGGACACACCCATAAGATTGGTGTATAAAAATTATTGTGAAAAAGATGACGGGAAAAGGTATAAACATAAGGTAACTTGGTTAGAAATTATGTTAAAACGATTGTGCATATAGCGTGAACACCTCATGCTAAACTCAACAAGAATTAATGGAGTGTAAGGATATATAATTCCGATCCAAACCATTAGGATAATACATGATGATGATGTTGACACATGACCTTGCATGATAGAGTTGGCCTAGAATAATGCTTAGGTAACTTTGATTGTAACATGGAGTTCAAGAGTTTGAATACAAAAAAGCATATTGATGTAGTCATGAATTATTATTTTATGTTTGTTTTTTTCTTGTGTTTTTGGATGCTATGTAATTTTATTTTGTATTGCCCTATGATGAAAACAACCCATCATCATGCTGGGTTAGGTGCTTTCAGGTCAATTCACTCCATTGCCTTCCTATTGTGTTGATCTTACTTCCTTGCTCCTGTTGTCTGCTATTTTTTCCCTGTTGTCTTCTATTTTTTCTCTGTTGTTTGTTGGTTTTCCCTGATTTCTTGTCATTTTTCCTGCTATTTGCTCTGTTTCTCTGTTGGTTGTTCAATTTTCTTGCTGGCTGCTCAGTTTTCCTGTTTTCTACTTAGTTTCCCTGCTGGTTGGCTCGGTTTTCTTATTGTTGGATGCTCGATTTTCTCTTTGTTGTTTCCTATGCAGGATGCTTTGTGTTTCTCTTTTGAGGGCTATGTTGGATGGTTCTTATTGGCTGTTTTGGAGGCTCATTTATGAGAGTTAATGCATGCCCTTTCCCCTCATTTCTCCTATAAATACTAGATGAATTTCATTGTGCAGAAGTTGTTGATTATGTAAATAAATTTAAAACTGAGGGTTTCTACTTAGCTTGCGAGCTAGTCTTACCCCTATCCCCTATTACTTCCTCTCGGTCTTCTTTCTACTTCTTCTCTCCACAGTTTTTCTTCCACCAGTATCTTTCTTCCATAAACATTGAGAGTTATAAGGTGTTGTTGTGCCCTGTTGTGTTGGTATTTGCCAGAGGGGCGCCGACTTGAACGGGATCATAATTTTTTGTGGTGAACTACTTGTTTGAGTTTTCCTTTGAGCATCATTCCATATTTTTGTGATTTGCATGTGAGGTGATCGATTGCGGTTGTTCTGAGGGTATAAAATTTCATGTTTTAGTTTGTTTCTTTTTTTTGCTCGATTTCCTAATCATTTTCTCATATTTGTTTCCTATTAAGTCTCTTTCAGTTGGTGTTGGTTTATGTTTTATTGAAAGGAAGTGTCTTAATGCTTTCCTAGTGTTCTCCTACTTGATTTCAGAGCTTAGATTTCATCAATTTGGTATCAGAGCTTAGGTTACATTAATTTGATATCAGAGCTTAGGTTGCATTACATATTAATAATTTAGGGGTAAAAATGTATGCATCAGTTTCTTTCTAGATATCCTACATAAGTTAGAGACTCGTGCAGTAGGTACACCCTAATCATGACATGGCAATGTATTTTTATTATACTAGCTATTTGAATGCTTTTGTTGCATTTTTTTACAGGTTGGAGAAGAAAAAATGGTGGTAGGAATTGGTAAGGCAGCTCTTGAACATTCTGATGTTAAGCCATATGTTCACGATGTGCTTCTCTCTATGGCACTAGCTGAAGTAAGATATGGCCGTGAAAGGAACTCTATTTTGTTTAAAAATATTTCTTTATGTCTACAACGTGTCAAAGCTAAACATGTAAGTTATACTTTCATTCTTTTAGTGTGCAATTGCAAAGGCTTCTTTTGAGAAAAGCAAAGTGTATGAAGGATTTGAAGCCCTTGCTCGTGCTCAGTACCTTTTAAAGAGCAAAGATTCTCTTGGGAGTATGCCACTGCTATCTCAGGCAAGTATGCTGTTGAAGTGTCTCTGTAAGCTTATTCCAACATATTCTTCGAAATAAGTTGTTTTATTAGGCATGATTCCAGATAGAGGAATCTTTGGAAGAGCTTGCTCCAGCCTGTACTTTGGAGCTGTTAAGCTTGCCTCACATCTCTGATAATGCTGAGCGTAGAAGAGGTGCGATTGCGGCCTTGCGTGAATTACTCAGACAAGGTCTTGATGTTGAAACTTCCTGTAGAGTTCAAGACTGGCATTGCTTCTTAAGCCAGGCGTTGAAGAAGATGATGGCCTCTGAAATAGTTGATCTACTTTCTTGGGAAAACTTGGCTTCTGCTCGGAAGAACAAGAAATTACTTGAATCTCAGAACCAGAAAGTTGTAATTGATTTTGATTGCTTTTATTTGGCGATGATTGCACATTTAGCTCTTGGTTTTTCAACAAGACAAATGGATTTGGTATATTCTCGTTGAACTGATATCCTATTTTAGCCTTCATTGCTAGGTGTGATTTTTTAACTCAGTTTAATTTTTCCCCTATATTGTAGATCGATAAAGCTAAAACCATTTGCGAGTGTTTGATTGCATCAGAGGGTGCAGACTTGAAGCTTGAGGAAGCACTTGTCTCATTTCTTTTGGGACAGGTACTTTGTCTCTATCTAGTATCTACCCCTTATAGCTCTCATTTTTTATATTTATAATGCTAATTCTAGGCTTTTAGATTGGTGAAGCAGCAGTGTTTGAGAAGCTTCAGCAGCTTGAAATCAATGGGAACTCAACCTTGCAAAGTTCTACTGCAGATATTCCTAAAACAGAAGTCAGGGACAAGCAGGCTATATATCAATCACTAGTATGTCATGTGCCACGCTTCATGAATCTCATGCATTTTTAATGTTTAAATAACTTACTTGTGTTAAAATCTGATGATATTCAAGTGCTAGCTGGTTTATTCAGGTAGCTAAACTCCATTCAGCTTATCCCTTTTTGCAAGACCTCAATTTAGGTTATTGATTATAGCTTAGTCGAAGCATATTTATTGTGTTTTCTTTCCTGGGAATATTCTCTGCAATCGAGTCTGAGCTGATTATTCATGGTGCTTATGTTGAATTTTGGAGGCCTTCAGGTTTATTTGTTGTCTTAATGATGAACAATAATATTCATTGTAATCAGGTATTGAGCTTGTTTAAAGGCAACCTAGCTTGTATAGGTGGATCTATATCGTTATATAGTATACAAAGCTGATTGATATATTGTGAATGGCATTGTTTGCAAACCATAGAAGAAGAAAATTACAATCAGCTAATGGAAAGTGAGAGGACAAAACCCTGATCTTCATTACCGTGTACAATATTACAATGAAATCTTTTATAGAGATGGCTACAGTAATGTTTATGTAATATTCAAGAATTTGAAAGGTTAAAAGTCAAAATTTAATCAGAATATTGTATCCCATTTTTTGCACCTCTCAAATTTGATAAGTAATATTGCTTGCACGATATATTGTTGAATGTTATTTCAGGTAAAGAAAGGGACAAAGTAGAACCTAAATGAGGATCATGTTATGATAGACTACTATGTTTTTGGTGTTACAATTTTGTTATAAGATAAAAGAATAATTAGGCATCTATGTGACTGAAAATTTTGAGGTGTATAAGGAGTACTAATGTGTATTAGAAACTCTGTAGTTAAACAAATTAAAAATATTAGAACTACTTATACTCAATTGATTTGTGTTAATTGTTAAATTCTTTTGGATTAAAAATTTGTGTATACAAAAAATTATTTTCACTTGTCCCATTATGCTTTGTGTTTGACTGAGAGTGGCCGTTGGGGGGTGTGATAGTTTAAGTAAATAGTAGAGGTATTTATAAATGGATAATTCAAACATATGGACAACCATGATGAAATTCAAAGATATAGTGGAGATGTGTTGTAGTATTGCCCCTCAAATTGATGAGTTTCTTAGAGTTGTCAATTTGTTGTGAAGTAATTGGAAGCACGTGTTGTTTAGGGACTCAGTGAAGATATCAGCTAGCTGCCTTTTAGTGGCAATGTGATGGGCAATAATGCTTTTGGATTTGATGCAATCACAAATAAAAATGATAGTTAATCACTATGTTTTGTTATGATATGAAACACAAATGGTTATTGGCCAGAGCGATTGCCAAAGCATTGTCATATGATAGGTGATTAGAATGCTAATCAATTAAAGTCAATGAATCTATATTATATGAGTAGCGATGGTTGCCAGTACTCTATATTTGGATTGCTTCTTCATGCCCCAAGAGATAGGCATAGAATCATGAAGCATGCGGTAACATGTAGGGACTTGTGGTTAGTGCAATCTCCTGCCCCAATTTGAATCAAAATATTCATGTAGTTGAAGGGGCCATGGTAAATGGGTATGCCATATGTTGGTGGCTTTTACGCATTGAAGCACCCTTTTGTGCTGTTGGAAATGTTGATCAAGTGGATGATTCGTGTGTTGACATAAATGGTTCATGACCAAGTCTTATTATAGTAAGATATTGGGGTGATTCTACCAAATGGCGATGGAGAGTAGGTTCAGAATAGCTAGTGTCATGGGTTTTTGGGGAGGATGCTTTGGAGGTGTTAGGATTTTGAATTGGCTTGCAAATGCTTGGCTGTTGAAGAATATTGAGCTGTTGAAGAATATTGATAAGGTATTTAAGTGAAGTTCATAAGTTATTTAATTTGATTGAATTAGGGGTGTCAAAAGAGACTGACAGGTTGAGTTTGGGTGTGACCCGACATTAACCCGACCCAAATCTAATAAACCCGAACCCGACCCATTTAATAAATTGTTCAGAAAGATCAACCCAATCCGCTAGCAACCCTAATGACCCGAGTCTGACTTGTTAACTCATTACTTATAACTTATTTTTTAACTCAAACTTGAATTGATCCGAACTTTTTAACACGAATTAGTTTATTTTTTACAACTTATTAATTATTAAGTTTAGGATATTTGATAAAAAATAAGAAGATTATACCTACAAGAAAAAAAAAGGGGGACATTATTAAACATGTCATTTTTAGGTAAAAATAGGTTTGTTGGTCAACATGAATCTAACCAGTTTAATAAATGAGTTAGAAAACTCAACCCAAACCCGTCTCGTTTATTAAATGGGTGAACCAGAGTTCCGATTTCTTAGGGCGGGTTCAGGTTGGATTGGTGGGTCGGGTCACTTATTGGTAGGCTTAGATTGAATGCCCAAAAAGCAGATAGATAGCCTAAATTGCACATATTGAAGTGTTGATTGAGGTTGCCCCGCTACTAAGAGATGACATTGTCATGATTGCTATTTGCTAGTTAGGAGAATTTCAATAACATAAAAAAGAAGATACATTATTGCGAAATTGTGTAGCACCAAAGAATTCACAATGTTGGGCTAGAATCAAAGCTATTGAATGTGTTATGAAAGAGTGGCAAACTACCAGCGAGGTGATTGTGGGAGGCCATACATGATTTTTTGTAAGAAGCATACTAGCTAAGGATGGTGTGGATCTATGAAACCTTAAGATTGATATAAATAGTTTTTTGAAGACATCCCTATAAGAAGGTGTTGAAGACATCCATTTGGTTGTGATGGACTACATCAATGATGAGAATTTAGATTGTTGGTATTTTCCCAAAGAGACTAAATGTTTCATTATAGTCAAAGCCTTGCACCTATTTATAGCCTTTCTGGTCTTCGAGAGAGACTTATGTATAGGGAGAATCACAACGGATTAAATTATACCATCCTGAGGGGCAGGAACGGTGGTGGGCCTTTATGCTCCAGCATGAAAATCAATGGAAGGAAAATTAGTCATACATGCATTTATTTTTTAATAACTCTGTAGAAAAGATATCGTATTATCTCAAAGGATAAAAGATGGGTCAGTCTATAGATTCGAAAGGCAAAAATATAACAAATTTTTCCTCTACTCAACACATATTATTGAATAGGGTTTATTTTATTATTAGTAATCCGATTTCCCATGGTGCAACCCCCATAGTTAATCACATCTTGAATAAAGAGTTCAAGAATACTCTTGATGAAGTGTGTGTTCATTTAATTTTTTCGGGGTTTGGTACATAAAATGTCTTCTAAGATTTTCTATTTCAATGGAAGAAAGGGGCTCAAAATGGTTAGTCATCATGCAAATGGTATACAAAAAGCATATAGAGGTCATCATAATGGAGGTGAAATCACACATGGGAAACATATCATGCATAATAATCGAGCATGTGAAACGACGTCATCCACTGACGTGGATATATGGGTTTTATAATCTCTCAAGAATGGTAACTTGCCCATTGATGAGAATTAAAATACTCAATAGACAATTTAAGTCTCAATCCTAAATTTAAGGGGGACTAAATTTAAGAATGAGATATGGCCCATTGTCTAATCTAATGCTGAAACTGCAATGAAACTTATAACTTGAAACCCCACCAGGTATTATGCTTGCTCATGACTTGGACTTACATAGGGGTGTAAACGAGTCGAGTATTTGTCTAATCGAGTTAAGCTTATTTAGTTTTTACTGAGCTCGAGCTCATTACTAAGCTTGAGCTCGTCTCATTAAAAAATTTGTAGGCTCGAGCCCAGCTTGATTGCTCAAGCTCAGTTGAAAAACTCGAGCTTGACTTGTTTATTGAGCTCGATTTCTTTGTTTTAAATTAAATTTTTTATTTTTTTTTATAATTTTGTTTTAACATATAATTAATTTAAAATATTAAATATATTATATAATGCTAATTTAAATTAAGTTTTAAATATATTTTAAGTTAGTCGAGCATCTCAACGAGCTTACGAGCCAAGCCTGACTGAGCTTTAGCTCGTTTAATATACAAGCTCGAACTCGTGGCTTGATAAGCCCGTTAACTAGTCGAGCTCAAGTCGGCTCGCGAGATGGCTCGGCTCACTTACACCCCTAGACCAACTTTTTTGCCTAGACCTGCCTAATTGCATAAAAATCATGATGTTCATTCTCTATACATGTGCAAGATAGGGTAGGTGTGATGTATGAGAAAAGTTCTTACAAACTGACCACATAATCAAAAGATAACCCGACTATGAATGAACATGATTTGCATATGAGAGTTTAATTTAGTTATCTAATTTTAAGTGAGTTGTAGAAAATAAATCCAACATATTGACTCATTGAGCTATGCATATGTGTGCATTAGTCTAAGGTTTTTATTAATTTTTTAAATCTTATTTTTAATGGACAGGGCGATCAACAAAATGTTGACTACACATCTGTAGTTCACCAAAGGGTTTGATATTTATTTTTTTAAAAGAGAATCTGTAAGAGAAGACATTCATCTATTTTTAAAGATTATTTTTTTTAATTTTTTATGATTATTTTTTAGTCATTTGGCTATTTAAGATAAAAAATTTAACATGCTAAAGTCTAATGATAACAAAAATCTAGATCGACTCCAAGCAAAATATATAAAGAAACATAGAAAAAAATGCAGTTCTAATGCACAATTAAAATAAACAATCAATCACAATCTTAAAGAATAGAGAAAAGCCCAAAGTACAGCTGGGTCTGTTATACATCTTAGGAAAAATGAAAAGAAAAATAGTTGAGCTCTATCATAATTACAACTCAGTTTAGAAACTATGCATAAAAGAAATTATATGTTGAGTCTTGAAGGTCTCCATCTACATCATCACTTGGTTACCTGCCTTTTGAAATACCTACATAGCTATCCTATGTTATAATATACATGAATAAAACGAAACAAAACAAAACAAAATCCCAACAAAATATATGTTAGCACAATAAAGCATTAATCATATGATTATATAAAGCTTGGCATATATTGGTGTTGACCTGTATTTTTAGCCCCTGTAGGCCATGCCTATTCAGGGCTTGAGCTTATTATGATAACACCTTCAAGTAAAACATGTATATTTATTAAATTTAACTGCTTTTGGGCATGACCACCTGCAAGGTAAAGCAATATATTTCTATCTAATCACTTAAGTGCAAATGCTCAAAATATCATATCACAAATCAACAAACAAACATGCATAATGTTATATAAGATCATCACATCACAATATGCATAAAAAGAAAAATTCTAACTGGACCTTTGCCCTAAGATGCCCAAGGGATGCGCTTATCACAGCGCCTAGTGTTTGCTAAGCTGGTAAGGGTGTTAATCTAGCCAAATATGTGGTGTTCAAATTGTAGGTCTGATTGAATAATGTTTAAATTTATTAACCATGGGTGATTTTAATTTAAATTATTAATGATATCTGCTCATTTATTATATATTTTTTAATTTAGGAGTTTTATCATTAAGGATTATAACGAGCCCAAATATGATGAACACAACCCACCCTGAAGTGGGACATGTCATCATAAGGGTCCTCAAATCTAACTGGACCTTTGCCCTAAGATGCCCAAGGGACTTTTTTAGGATCTATAGCATGTTATTCTACTTTTTACTCTTGTTGGTGAAAATTCAATGGCTTGCTCATCTTTTTTTTTGTTCTGTTTAGTGATGCCAAATGATAGAAAATAAAGCTGGGAATAAGCTATCAAGTATCATATTTGCTTTTGTTAAAAAAAAAATCTTAACTAAAATATTCTTACCCGTGAAAAAAACTTCTGAAAGTTGGCTAGGGATTGCATGGTCTGTGTGACATTCTGTCTAACCAGATTAGGCTATGAACAATCAAACCACGAAGAATAATTGTATCCATGATGAATTAGCTGGTTTAACAAGCTCTCTGTTTCTTTAGTTTTCTGATGAGTAAGGAGATTTCTCACGTAGAATCATCTTTTTTGAGGAAATTGGCATGTCTTACCCGATATATTTATTGAAATGATTGATTACTCTGTTTTGTAAATTTACTGCATTGAATAGTGCCTGTTGGAAAGATTTGAGTTATACCATTACTTCATACCATCTTTCATGGCAGGAAGTGTAGTTTAAACATGTGGTAACTAGATGGTTTTATCTGTTGCACGCCTTCTCGTTATCAGAGCTTGCATTTAGGTTGTAATTTGTCTTATGCCAGATGACCTACTGAAATTGACCAGGAAAAGTGGCTGAAGGATGCTGCTCTTTCTGTGTTTCCCGATACACGAGAATGCGCTTCCTCTTTGGTGAGTGTAAGAATTAATCAAAGGCTGAAGAAATCTATTTGCTTGTTGCATCCTTAATTATCTACTGTCATCTTGCAGGCAAACTTTTTTGGAGGGCCAAAAAGGATTCTCAATCTCAGTAATAAAAAAATAGGGACTTCTACTGCCTTTTATGCTAACAACAGATCACCTTCGTTTGGTCTTTCACGAGAAAATACCACTTTTGTTGAGCACTCTCCAATAAAGTTAGCAAGACATATGGGAGAGGCTGTAAAACAGCTCGCACCAGTGAGCTTGCAGACCCAATCAAGTCTGAAGAAGGCTAACAATATGACCAGCAATCCATCAAATTCTCCATTGAAGAGAAGCCTTAATCTTCAGAATTCAAAATTTTGGGAAAGCTGGAGCCTCACGGGTGATATTCTGGGAAGGATAGCATGCACCACCTTTGTTGGTTGTGTCATGCTTGGTGTATTAAAGATGCTTAGTACTGCTCAGCCCAGAATCTCACATATGTTGCAGCCTAGTCAATCAACGATGAACAACAATGCCAGCATATGGACATTTGACAATGCACCTGGTGTGAAAAGCTCTTCTTTCATTGATAAGAGTATTTTCTGTCAGCTTAAAAATCTGCTGGCACTTTTCAAACATTACTACAGACATCCAGCAGATAGAAGAAAAATAGAAAATCCTTTGTTTATTGATAATCTTTCATCTTTAACTATGGCATCAGCTGTTGCTGGTACTGCTGCACACAGAAGGAAAATGCCTTTGGAAGAAGCAGAAAGCCTGGTGAAGCAATGGCAAGATATCAAAGCCGAGGCATTGGGTCCTGATCATCAAATAGATACCCTGTCTGAGATTCTTTCTGAGTCAATGCTGTCAAAGGTCGGCATTCTGTATCTCTTTGTTTGTTTCTTTAAACTTCTCTGTAATTTTTCTTGACATCCTCAATTTGTTATGGGCAGTGGCAGGATTTAGCATCTTCAGCCAAAAAAGGAGCATGCTTTTGGAGGTTTGTTTTACTTAAATTATCTATTCTTAGGGCCGATATAGTACTAGATGAGCTTGGCGCTGAGGTTGCCGAAGTAGAAGCAGTGTTAGAAGAAGCTGCTGAGCTTGTAAAAGATTCTCAGCCCAGAAGACCTAGCTATTACAGGTACTTTCTACAGCCATCTAATCACACTTCTATCCTTTTCTGAAATGCCTGGTTATTTATTCTTCTTGAATACCTTACTGCAGTACATACAAAGTACAATATATGTTAAAAAAGCAGGACGATGGTTCATGGAGGTTCTGCAGCGGTGGAATCGAGAGCTCTACATGAACTTCCTATAATCATCGACTATTAAGAGCACATCATATGTTTCTCTACTTTTTATCATCTTACAGCTTTGTGCAGCATCTTGTTATATCCAGTGAGTTCTTTTAATTAGTTTTTCTTGCGTAATTCATATACAAGAGATCTTAGCAAATTAAGGTTTCGTTTGGGACGTCTTTCTCTCTACTTCTTAAAGCAGCTTTCTAGTAAAAAACATTAATTTTGATGCTAAAAAGCTGCTTTAAGAAGCAGTAAGAAAGCCGTCTCAAACGAAGCCAAAGATTGATAGGGTTCTATGCTTTTTTTCTTAATTTCTAGGTGATGATGGGTTCATTAAAATAATCAACCTGTCAATGGACAAGAAGTAGAAGCTGAGCTACATTATCAAATAAATTCCTGTTTCTTACACGGCTAACTCTGCAGTAAGCCCTTTCCTTTGGCCATTATTTTCTTCATATTCTAGACTAACCGGCATGTTGAATTTATAGCTTGGTCCAGTTTGGCACCAATGAACTATGCTGATTACTGTTAAGAATTTGAATTGTTTACTTTAAACTAACGATGATATTCTTTTCAATTTGGTCTTTGATTGTCCCACTTTCGGATTTGCTGTTAGCAGGATTGCAAATACCATTCTGATTTGCGTTTTTCTATGTATCTTTGTGTTTGGCAAGTCCCTTTTTAGGATAGAGTTGGTTTTCCTGATTGTCATTTGTTAAATATTTGCATTTTATGGTTCTTTTTCTTGATAAAAGACAAGGGCAGCTTTCATATCTTTTACTGCTTCTAATGAATGGTTAATTCTGCTGCTTTGAACGCTTTGGTCTTGGTGGACTAACGATTAAATAGTGGCTTTTTTATGTGTAGCTGTACAGTTGGTACTAATTTAAATTGAATCGAATGCATTTGAACAGACTTCGTAAATCAGCTTTTTAGTATATAAATTAAAAATTTTGTACGTAAATAGCTTCTTGAAGCAGTAAGAAAATTGCCCCAAACTGAGAAGATGAGTTTTCTTAGAGTATGTTTTTTTTATTTGTTTATAAAAGGGTGTTAAATGCAAGTATGCAACAATACTGGTGAGTCTTAGGTTTTGTTTGAGATAGTTTTTGGTCACTATTTTTTGTTGCTTTTAAAAAACTGCATTAAAAAGTTGTTTTAAAAAGCAGTAAGAAAATTATCCTGAACAAAGCCTAAAGCTTTGTTTGGGTTGGCTTTCTTATTGTTTCTTAAAGCAGCTTTCAAGTACAAAAATTTTAATTTTTGTACAAATTAGAAAGCTGCTTTAAGAAGAATTAAGAAAGACATCCTAAAGACCTAAGCGAACTTTAAGGTTTTATTTGAGATAACTTTTGGTTATTATTTTTTTAACTATTTTAAAAAATTTTTGTACTTAAAAATTTGTATTAGAAGAAAAAAAAAATTATCCCGAACAAAATCTTAAACTCAAGTCAGCAGATTCATTCATCCTTTGATTCCAAATTGGGTGAGGCAGCTGCTCTATATTATCTATTTCAATTAATTTATCTTTTTTTTTAATGTTGTACGATGGCCATTTGCTAGTTCAACCTGGTTGCCATTTCCTCAAAATGAAGATCACATTGTAAATTACTTCTGCTAATTTGAAATTTTATTATATGAGTTGATCACTTTTAATGCGTTAAATCACTTTTTTAAATTGATATTGGTCTTTATTATTATACACTTCTTTTTAATTAATCGTAATATAGGAAAAAATCATTGAGAATAAAAACAAAATTTATAAAATGTATATAATTTTAATTATTTCTCCTCCCGAGTTCAAATATAGGTTCAATTGAAAAAGATATTTCAAATTTAGTTCAATTAAAAAATACTTAAGTAAAAAATATAGTGTGATTGAAAGTAGGAATTATTGGAGTTAATGGCGGATAAATATATTGTAATGGTTATAATTCTTTTACCAATATATAATTATTGTAATTGGCTAATTAATTAAGTTGATTAATAATTAGTTAGAATGTTAGGATTTTAATTAGGATAATTAATTTTTATTACTGTTTAATTCAAAATTCTATGCAAATTAATTAAGAAGTTTATATTTGGTAATTGAATATAGTCTTAATCATTGGTGTTACAAACTTTGGATTTAATGTCTCTTTCCTATTGTTAATCTAATGCGAATGATAAAATCTCTTGATGGAGGGTACATAAATAAATGCCTCTCCAGAGGAGAGAATATATTTATCAAGCATAGTTGTTTCCTATAGAAGGAGTAAGAATGAGAGAGGAGGACAAGAAAAATGAAGAGAAAAGAAACAAGAACATCCAAATAAGATATATTTAAGTGGTTAAGAGTTGTAGCTTTTGTCCATTATATAAATGGAGGATGATTCCATATGAAGAGAATAAAATAACTACATGATGCTAGCCTTATATCTTTCATAGTGGAGAGAGAGAGAGATAGAGAGAGAGAGACTAATTTTGGTCAATATGGACCCATAAGTTATCTAAAGTTGAGATTTTGTTGCATTAGCAATCAATCAATATAAAGTGTCATTGAGGAGATTCAAAATCATATTGTGGAGGTTAGACTCTACCTCTTGGTACCATATGTCAAGCCCACAATGGCAAGTATAAGTGGTGATGATTACTAAGTTAGGATGTGGATGTGGATGTCCGAGGTTAATAGACTAATTTCTATCAATAGATACATGTTGGTTTCCTAGACATAGCTAATGGGTTAACCTTTGGGCATCAATGTGGTGGTGTTATCATATTGTTGGTGAGTTGTGGAGATGTCTCACTTGATCGACAATGAGAACCAATGCAAGGGTGTTGAATGTAAACCATTAACTCGGAGGAATTAAGCATCAAGAGACCTTAATGAATGGGTAGAAGGACATTTGTCATTAAGAAGGGTTTATCGTTACAAGGCACTAATTAAGGTTTTGTTTGGGATGACATTTTTATAGCTTCTTAAGGTAGCTTTTTAGTATAAAAATTAAAATGTTTATATTAGAAAGCTGCTTTAAGAAGCAGTAAGAAAGCCTTCTCAAACTAAATCATCAAGCTCAGATGGTCCTTGGGAAGGCCAAACAAAAAAATGGGCCTTCTATGATTTATGTGGGTTGATTATATTAGTGCTATCAAAATCATCTTAATATATTTTTCCTGAAAAATTATGTGTTAGAAGGTGGGTCGTTTATGATTTATGTTAGTTGATTATATTAATGCTATCAAATCATCTTAACATATATTTAAATGACCAGAATTGAGTGGATAAATTACGTGTTCTACGGATTCTAGCCCCTTATGCCTCCCCTCCCTAACACTGATAGAATCTTAACGGATTCTGGCCCCTTATGTCTCCCTTTGTGCTTAAAGCACCAGAACAGAACAGATATACATAATTTTCAGAGCAGACCTTATTTTCAGATTTCCCGGACCCAAACAACGAAATCACAAAGGATTTTGGCCCCTTATATCTCCCTTTGTGCTTAAAGCACCAAAACAGAATAGATATACAGAATTTTCAGAACAAAACTTATTTTCACATTACAGATATCAGATTCCCGGACCCTGACAGAATCTCAACGGATTCTGGCCCCTTATATCTCCCTTTGTGCTTAAAATACCAGAACAGAACAGATATACAAATTTTTCAGAACAGAACTTGCTTTCAGATAATTTTCAGAACAGAACTTGCTTTCAGGTTTCCCAGACCCAGACAACGGAATCACAAAGGATTTCGGCCCCTTATAACTCCCTTTTGATATCACAGCACATCAAAACATTCAAATCATAAAAATCGAATACTTCAGAAAATTCGTTAGCGGCAAAACGACAGTATACGAAATTTTCACAAAATTCACAAATTCAGAAAATCACCAAATTACCAGTAATCGTGTAAAACAACGTTACAAAGATTTACTCGTACTGAAGCAATATTTTTCAACAGCCAGATAATTTTATATTCGATAAAAAGCGCAAAGAACTCAAAATATCTGGTAAAAACTTTTCAGAAAATACTCAAATTGTACAAAAAACATCAGTTCAATAACATACCAAAAGTTACGCGGTAAAAGTTTCGTCAATACAAAGATATGCACGTTTTTCGGTAACGGAAACACAAAACTGAGCAGAAAAATACCAAAACTCGAAATCTTTGAAATCAGAAATAGGATTCGGATTCCTTACTGCGAAACGAACAATTCTTTCAACAGTGGCGTCGGACGAAAAGCGCACCGCGAGCTCCAAAACCCAGCTTCTTCTTTCTCTTTCCTTCTCTTTCTCTCTCATGCCTTTTTCTCTCTCTTCAAAAAATATCTCAAAATATCTCAAATCGGATATTTATCAAACAGGATCGTCCCGGACGATTCCCACTCGCCTCGGGACGAACTCCTCTGGACTCAAAACGTCCAGATGAAATTAATTCCAATTTATTTCGTCCCTGGACGAAACTCTCGGGTTCAGTTCGTCCCGACCCTTACAGGTTCATCCAGACGAACCAGGCAGATTTCTTCACAATTTTCTTCAGTTCGTCCCGTACTAAGGCCAGTTCGTCCGAACTAACAACACTCAAAAAATCAACTTCGGAGGGGTTTTACAATATATATATATATATAAAGCTCTAATTATTATTAATATGATTGTATATTATAGTATATAACTATTGGTCGTACTAAAATGGAAAGGAAAATGATTATTAAGTTTGGTCGTTCGTCTTATCATGAAAGAAGAAGAATGATAACACGAAGAAATTTTAAAGTGATAGCTCATCTGAAGATGATCCCTAAAATAGTGAAAGAAAGTTCTCTATCACTGGTTGTATGTCTAAGAAGAGTGGTGATTTCGGTGTTAACATTAAAGATGAATAGATGATAATGAATTGTATATATTAGTTCATGGATCCCATGCAAAGTGACCTTTTTTTATGAGATTCACCAGTCTTTAATAATACCAATGGGTGCTTATGAGTAATGAGAATTAATAGTGATTGGGATTCAAGAACAACTTTAAGTAAGAGTTCTACTGCTACAAATGATGAGGGTGTCTTAAAGGGTCTCAATAACACTTTCTCCTATAGTTGATTTGACATCGTCATTACTTATAAGGAAATTGTTTGGAGTGAATAAGCAATGAATTCCTTCTCATGGGGGTGCTGATTGTAAGGAACACAGGTAATATAAGGGTGGAGAATGAGAAGATGCTTGAGAGATGAGTGCTTATTAATGTAATGCCAACAAAGGAGTTAATGATTTTGCTAGCCATAGGGCATATTTTGTTCCCAAGATTAATAGTGAAGAAATTGGTTCAACAAGTAATGTGAATATATTATATGAGCATAAGAGAGATTGGGAGGAGATGAACATAGATGGTATCTTTGTTATATTATAGACGATGAAGAATTTGAGACTGACATACTTACAATAAGAAATGCAATAGTAAAAAAAAAGGGTATAAAAACATCTATTTAGGAGCTTCTTTATTTTTTACCATAAGATAAATGGTTTGAATTGTCTAGTGTACAGATTTTCACGAAGTGCATCTAGAATGTAATGTAATAATGCAATCTTGAGTAACCAAATATGAGGAAGATAAGGATTCAGAGCATCGAGTTGGTTCTTATAGTTTCTTATCACCTCGATTTAATGCATGAAATTATGTAAGTAAATTGTCTTTGTTTATATGCTCACACTTGCCTTTAGGCCATTTAGTATCTAGTAACTCGCCATATTGTCATCATGATAACTTGTCAAGTTTAGGTTGACATGATAGATGATTGCTAAGCTTCTTAAGGATATGATCAATTTTTATTTTTCATAAAATAGAGGAAATTTTTAATTTAATATTTTCTCATTTTAACTTATTTATCTTCTTATACGCAAAAATATATACATAAAATTTTATATTTAATTTTAAATAAATTACTATTAATGATTTTTATTTTTTTATGATATGATTTAAATTTCAAGTATTATATAATAAAATATAAAAAATTTATTTCTATATATATAGAAAGCCTTTCACGCCTAGCCGTCATCGGATCCTTCCAAGTTCTGCAGGAGATCGACGATAGTCACGCTACTGTTCCTTATTGTGCTCATCCGTCCAAGATTTTAGTCCACTCTCTGTAAAGCCCTTGCCGATCACAGTCCTAGGGTTTCCATTTCTTCTGCAATCAAATGTATCCCTAATTTCCACCCTCATCCTATCAAGATCCCCTGTTTTTCTCTACCCCGCCCCAACATCTGGCCTCCCTGACATGGGAGCCAAGGCCGGATCCTCCCCGCCGGTGGTGCCGCCGCCCGCCTCGTCCGCCACTTCTTTTTTTCCATCCATCAACGGCCTAAAACTAAAAACCAAGCAGCAGGAGCTCTTGATCCGCGTCTCCATCCTCGCTCTCGTATATGTCCTCGCCTTCGCTATCCGCCTCTTCAGCGTCCTCCGCTATGAAAGCATGATCCATGAGTTCGATCCGTATTTTAACTACCGTACCACTCTTTTCCTCACTGAAAAAGGCTTCTACGAGTTCTGGAACTGGTTTGATTTCGAGAGCTGGTACCCTCTCGGTCGCATTATTGGAGGTACCCTCTACCCAGGTCTCATGGTTACTGCTGCCCTCATCTACTGGACCCTTCGCTTTCTGCGCTTCGCCGTCCACATCCGCGAGGTCTGCGTTCTTACCGCTCCCTTTTTTGCATCCAATACCACAATCGTTGCATACTTCTTTGGGAAGGAGATCTGGGATTCTGGTGCTGGTTTGGTAGCGGCTGCGCTTATTGCTATTTGTCCTGGTTATATCTCGAGATCCGTAGCCGGTTCTTATGATAACGAGGGAGTTGCCATATTTGCGCTTCTCCTAACATTTTACCTGTTCGTCAAGGCAGTCAACACTGGATCGCTTGCTTGGGCTCTTGCTTCTGCGTTTGGATATTTCTATATGGTATCGGCGTGGGGTGGATATGTGTTTATAATCAATTTGGTTCCACTCTATGTGCTGGTTCTTCTGGTGACTGGGAGGTATTCGATGAGGTTATATATTGCTTACAATTGCATGTATGTGTTAGGGATGCTGCTCGCCATGCAGATTAGGTTTGTAGGTTTCCAGCATGTGCAGTCTGGGGAGCATATGGCTGCCATGGGAGTGTTTTTCTTGCTTCAGGTTTGTTTATTTTCTTTTCTAGCTTTGCAATGGATTAAATAATGCACAAGAACTACTATTAAGATCATTCAAATTATTATAAAAAAGCTTAGAACTTTTATCTTGTTTTGCTGTACTGATTTCCTAGTACATTTTGTAGATAAATGCGCTTAAAAAATGCTGCCTTATTAGTTATCGGGCTTATATTTGTCTAATTGCTCAGTTTTGCTTCAGAAACTATTTTGTGGGGTGAGGTGAGCACCAAAGTACAATTAATTAGATATAAGTAGGTTAATGAGTTCCGGTTCAAATGAAAACGACGAGCGAAAGTTCTCCGACCAATCAACCTTTATTTGCTTTGGCCTACGAAACATGCTGACTTGTTGGTTGTTAGCTATTGTGAATTACCTGAGTGGAATTTTGTTAGAGCTTTAAAGATTTTACATTGGGATATCAGCTTATATATTTCAGGTAGGCTGTTGAGGATTTTTTATTTTAATGAATGTTCGGTACCTCAATTACGTTCTAGTTTGTTGTTTGTGTTGTTCTCTATGTTTTTTTGTTTATCAAATTTTATTGTTCCATCACAACTTGTCTCCTACCTCTCTCTTTCTGGCCTTTGTGATGGAGGTCACCATGATGACTTAGTTTATTCCTCCACTTGCCTGACCCAAAGGATTTTAAATTGCATGAGTAATCGTTTTTAGATGAATATATCGTTTTTTTATTATGTAGGACCTTATCACAAAAATAACTTCTGCTATCAAACCTCAGTTGTTTCTGTATGCTATCCATTGCTTCAACAAATTTATTGGCAATATTAAGTTATCATTGTCATTATGCCATCATAATATATTCTATGGATGCCAATACTATTCTACTTATATTTTTCTTATGAAGATGCACCTTAGCTAGCTTTTATTGATGTGGAAGAGTTAATCTTTTAAAGAATAAAGCTTAAGATCGGCTTAATTGTGAAGACAAACCTCCTTGCTGCCCTATCAACTACATGATAGCATTTTGATTTTTTTTTAATTCCCATAAGTGAGATTTAATGAGTAGCGCTGATGCCTATGGTGGGCTAGTAACAGGGGCATTTTTCTGTGGTTACCCCATAAGTTTTTTGTACAGGATTAACTAACTCGTTTATGGTTACACTAGTAATGAGAATTGAATGATTGACATTTAAGACAGTTATTTTAGAGTGGAACACCATTCATTAACGAATAAGAGCTCTTGCATGGGTGACTTCTAATGTTACTTGTTAAATAGACAACTCCCAGTGTCCACAAGCAGTTTTTTTTTTTAATCAATTTTCTCATGTCAAGGGTGATTTTTGAGAGGATAAACATGGCCTTGTTTATAACTTGTATGAAGAGAAACAATGTTCGGGCTCCATTGAAATGTGTGGTGCATTCCTTGTAGTTTTTATGTGATCGTTCTCCTATATAATCTGAAAAGGTGCTCCTTTCTAAAATTTCTCTTATTCAAAAACTCATATATTTTGGATTATTAATATGAATCCCTTAATTATAATGATCATGACAATTTTGACTAATTTCATTCCAAAATAAAACTCCATGTTCTTTTTATGAAAATGATGAAGATATTAATCCTTCAAATTTTGGTTTTTTCTATTTTAAATTTGATGAATATGGACATTTTGATGTTGAATTTTAGCAACTCATATATATCTTTTGTGTCGTTGATGATTTCTTCGTTCAAATGAGATTTATACATTGTTGTTTTTTTATACTTTTTATGATATGTACATTTGTAGGATGTCAGCATTTGAAAAAAAAAATCTAAGTATTTAGGCTAATAAGTTCAAATTTTTAGAAGAAAGTAGCTTTAAATAAAACTTTACTATTCCTTTTTCAAATCATGGTCCAGATCACTCTGACGTCTAAAATAAGGCTTGTTGTAATAAAATGTTTGTTTATCTTTTAATTTTCTCGGATTAATATATGTGATTTTTGTAAAATTTGTCATAGCTTTTGCATATTTTGCATGCCATTGAAATTGTTAATGGTAATTCCTAAAATGCTTTGTGTTTAAGAGGTCTTCTATTAACCTATTTAGGCCATATAAAAAATTAATAGCATGATTACACAGTTTTTTGACTATACTTAATAAGAATTGTGGTTGCCATCCTAATGAAACTATGTAGACAATTCGACATTAGTAGCTTGATAAACTAAGATGTAAATTGAGGAGGTGATCTGTTGCCAACCTTTCAATGTGTGGCCTAAGTTGGCCATTAAGAGGTTAGGATAGGAAAGGAGCTTTGTATTTTTGTTTGGACTTCCTAATAACTTAGGGATTGAGTTAAATATATTTCATTATTGCCTACTTGTTGTAGTAGATGTTTTCTTCTTCTTCTTCTTCTTCTTCTTCTTCTCTCTATGTTGTTATGGAAAGCAAGTTCTCTCTCTCTCTCTCTCTCTAAATTTTTGCTCATGTTTTTCCTAAACAATAGATTCTACAATTAGCAATCAGAAACTTCTTCTATACTAGAAAACACTCAATCTTCAACTTTCTTATGGTTTATCTGAAATTCCAGCACCTGGTGACTATTTTTGGCAGGTATTTGTAGGGTTCAACGCTACAACAACAACATCAAACCTTTACCCCACTACATGGGGTCGGTTACATGAATCATTTTTCTTCATTGTGTCCTGTTAAGAGTCAAATTCTCATTTAAATCTAATAAAAAAGAGGTCATTTCTAATATTTTTAACCAAGTTTTTTTAGGTCTACCTCTACCTTTCTCTATATAGGTTAAATCTAATACATCTACTCTCTTAATCGGGTTATCAGAAGGTCGATGTTTTATGTGACCATATCATCTTAGGCGACTCTCTGTAATCTTATCTGTCGTTTGAGCTACTCCAACTTTTTCATGCAAATAATTGTTTGATATTTTGTCTCTAAGAGTGAAACCACTCATCCACCTGAGCATCCTCATCTCTGCAATACTTAATTGTAGGGTTCAACATTGCAACTACAATATCACTGCACTGCCAAGCACGCTACAGTAACTCAGGATACTTTGGTTGTGGGTATTGTCGCTATATGGAAGACAACTAATGGAGGAAATAAAGAGACATATAGGAAAGGTTTTTGGGGAAAAATTCTTATTTTTTATTGATTTTATTGCAAAAAATAAACATAATTGGGATCAATCTAAAATAGGGTACCCAATATTTAATAAAAAACTTAATAAATTTAAATACAAGATAATTCCTACATGAATTAACTTATTATGAGTTTAAAATAGTGCCCAACTATTGATTAATGTTCAATTTGGCCCCAAACTTTTGCATTGTTCTAATTTAGTCCCTTAACTATTAAAAATTGAGTCAATTTAGTCCCAAAGCTTAAAATAAGAGTTAAAGTTAACAACAAGATTAAACAACAACAACAACAACAACATCAAGCATTTATCCCACTACGTGGGATCGGCTACATGAATCCTTTTTCTCCATTGTGTCCTATAATTATTAATTTTTAGTTTTAATTATCATTATTAACTAACCATCATAAATAATATAATTAAAATCTAAGTTAAACATCAATTAATCCAAGTAATTAATTAATTACATCATATTCTTAATTAATTTTAATTAAAATAGTTAAACTAAATTAATTTTTTCCGATGTTATATTTCTCTAGCAATGCATGTTTTACCGTCTTGCTATAGCCGCAGGTTTTCTTTTCCTCTTCTCCACGCCTGCTTCGCGTGAGAGGTTGAGTTTTGAACGAATCACTAAAATAACTTCTTCGCCTCCTTCGATGACGTTTCTTCATGTTGGATCCAAAATCACACCTCGTCGTTCTACTGTAGGATCGGAAGTAACAACGATAGATTGTTTATTTTGGTGGTAGCCATCTTTCTTCGTGCATCCAAACAACCCCGCAGGGTGTCTTGCTTACGGTGTGTCGTTTGTCTAAGAGCCGCACATGAATCTAGCACGTCACAGTATGTCTCGCTCGCAGCCTGCTTGCTTGCTCACGTTACTCTTGCTCGCTCGTGTTGTTTGCAGCTTCTACCTCGCACAATTTGGTCTTCAAGGCATACAATGGTAAGGCGAGTGAGCATGTAACAAATAATTTTACCTAATTGCCCAGAAAGAAGTGAAGCTCTCCAACTTTTTCCATTAATTTAAATGGAAAATTTAACCCAGGGACCAAATTGGATAAGTTTTAATAGTTGAAGGATTAAATGGGGGCAATACGAAACTCTTAGACTAATTTGAGCATTTATCAATAGTCGGGGTACTATTTCAAGCTTTTACTGACTATCTGATTTTTTATGTGATATTGTGATCATAGGTTCCCCTCTTAGGAAGATTTCTTTTTTTATGAAATCATAACTTTTGGTGGGGGGACGTTGACTTTTCAACCTTAAGTTATGTCATTGCTGTGTTTGTCAACTAATATTTTAGGAAGTTTCTAGGAGATCTTAGAAACTTGTCTTGAGAACTTCTTGGCTCATGGAGCTTGAGTAGAATTTAATCTTTTGGAGCCTTTTGTAAATTTCCAATAGTCATATTTTGGGTTTACTTTTTTGTTTGACTTGTTTCTATGATAAAGTCTCTTCTTTAGAGGATGCCAAAATATATGAGACATTGATTTTGTCTTATTCTTTCCTTGATTGAATTTGGTAAGAGGGTTACTTTTTAGTCTCCTTTAACAATTGAGGCTTCTCTACTTGTTTATGACTTACTCCACTGTTTTTTGGAATACATGTTTTTTTTTTTTTCTTTTGGATGTCTTTGAATAACTAAAGATAAACAATTTTAACTGTACATGGTTTTTACTACACCTTTATCACTTTCACTTGGAGTTAATTTTGATGATCGGTTTTCATTAAATTGATAAATATGGCAGCAATGTGTTAGAGAAGAGCCGTATGTCTTGCTTCCCAGTCAACTTTTGTATCAACAAGTTGCTTTTTTTTCTCAAGTTAGAGAGTAATACTAGTTTTTTTCTCTGTAGGGCAGTCTAGAATCAATAGTAATATCTAGCTTGCACCAATAATTTGCCTACTTGCCCTATTGTTAATTTGTCTGTCATTGGAACTCCGTATTCTATTTTATGTAGAAATAAATTTACTTTATTTGTGAGCTAAGATTGATAAGGGCATTATATAGTACATATAACTTTTATGAAGATATGAAACGTCGAAGATTAGATGACAGTTATAAAGTGGAATCATTTTGCACACCATTCATCAAAGTAATCCTTGGTGATGACGAACTGCAACAAACATTGATGGCCCTCTTCATCTCTAACCTTTAAATATTGTGATGCGGTATATTTTCCAACACTAATTTATGCATTAACTTGGTAGAAATAAAGTTCTTTTAGTTGCTGGTGTTGATTAACTCTATCTTGACGTGCATCTTTATGGAAAAAAAAATTCTCGTATTTCTTTTTTGGAGGGAAACCCGTCGCTATATCCATTAGCATAATTATCAAAGATAGAGATGGTTCCAATTATCTACTAGATCCTGCTAGGTATTGTCCACCATTAATAAAAATATTTTTGAGAGTAAGATTCGAGATCTTATGATTTTGTCTGTGTATGAGGAAGCGAATGTTATGTGGGAAAAAGTAGCTAGTAATATTAAAAATGTTGCAAATGATGTGCTTGAAGTTTCAAAAGGAAAAGCTCATAATAATAAAAATAGTTGGTGGTGGAATTAAAATGTGTTAGAAAAGATAAAAGAATAAGAAGCTTTATTATAAGAATTGATTTAGTTGTAAAAATTTTAAAAGTTAGGAAAGATATAAAGAGGCATGTTAGGTGTCTAAGAAAGCAATATGCGATGCAAATATTTTAGCTTTTAATGATTTTTATAATAGATTAGATTCTAAAGAGGGCAAAATATATATGTGTAAGTCAGCCAAACAAAGAGATAGGAATAGTAAGGATTTAGTTCAAGTGAAATGCATTATGGATGAATTCCAAAAAGTGTTTTTTTTTTTTTTCATAAGAGTATTCAACAAAGGTGGATGAGATATTTTGCTAAGTTTTTTAATGAAGATTGTGAGAATATGATTGACTTTAGTGACCTTAATATTTTAAATAAAAATAGATATTTTTATTTTTATCGGCGTATTAGTAAAACTGAAGTTAGAGAAGCTTTAAAGAAAATGAAGTGTGGAAAAAACTATTGGACATGATCATATTTCAACAGAGATGTGTAAATGCTTAGGTGATGAAGGAATTTCTTGGCTTACTAAAATTTTTAATATTATTTTAAAGACTAAAAAGATGCAAAATGAGTGGAGAATGAGTGTGCTGATTCCTATTTTTAAGAATAAAGATTATTCACAAGATTGTGCCAATTATAGAGGAATTAAGTTGATGTGTCATACTTTAAAATTTTGTGAGTTATGGAGCATAGGTTATGATGCGATACTAATGTTTCTCAAAATCAATTTGGATTCATGCCAGGTAGGTCTACTATGGAAGCTATTCATTATTGAAAGGGTTGATGGAGAAGTTTAGAGAGAATAAGGTGGATATACATACAATATTTATTGGTTTAGACAAAGCATATGATAAAGTTACAAGAGAAGTGTTATGGAGAGTCCTAGAAAAATAGGGGTTAATAATCCTTATATTCTAGTCATTAAGGATATGTATGCAGGAGTTGTTACTTATGTTTAAATACAAGGTGGTTTGATTAATCATTTTCCTATTCGGTTGGATTACATCAAGGATCAGTCTTAAGCCCTTATCTTTTTGCTTTAGTCAATGGATGTTCTTACTATACAGTTGCAAGAGGATGTACCCTGGCGTATGCTTTTTGTTGATAATATTCTTCTTGTTGATAAACTAGAGAGGGAGTTGAAGGTAAACTCTAATTATGGAGGTCTACCTTAGAGTCTAAAGGTTTTCTTTTTAGTGGATCTAAATCCGAATACATTGAGTGTAATTTTATTAGTGATGGGTCTAACGGGGGGTTTGTGGTATTGAGCGATTAATAAGTGTACTTGTTTTAGATATCTTGGGTCTATTATTCAGAGTGATGGTGAAATTGATGGGGATGTTATTAGTAGAATTCAAGTTGGATGGTTGAAGTGGAGGAATGCTTCGGGTTTGTTGTGTGATATAAAAGTACCACTCAAATTTAAGGAAAAATTTTATAAGATGGTGGTGAAACGTGCAATGCTTTATGGCGCAGAATTAAGTTAAGTGTTGTCGAGATGAGGATGCTCAGGTGGATTAGTGGATTTATTCTTAGAGACAGGATACAAAACAAGCATATTCATGAAAAGGTTGGAGTAGCTTAAGTGACTGAGAAGATTAGAGAATGTCGCTTAGATGCTTTGGTCATGTAAAATGGCGGCCTTCCGATGACTCTGTTATGAGAGTATGTGTATTAGATTTGGCCTATGTTAAGAAAGATAGAGGTGGACCTAAAAAGATTTGGTTAGAAAATATTAGAACTGACATTTTTTTATTAGATTTAAATGAGAATTTGACTCTTAATAGGACACGATAGAGAAAAAAAGATTCATTTAGCCGACCCCACGTAGTGGGTTAAAGGCTTGACGTTGTTGTTGTTGTTAAGGAATAATTCATGGTGAAGCTTACATCACAATTTGTGATAAGGCTAATGATCATGTGTATGTTGTTGACATGAGTATAGAACTGACCGCCAAGAATATTTAGTTGTGTAAATGGCTGTATACACACGCAACCAAACCATACATGGTTGTATTACTCACATAAGGGTGAGTTCAAAACATCTGATATAAAATGTGCCCATTAGATGGACAAGCTTATGGGAGTATGCAACTATATTTTTTGGGTCATATGAGTACACTGCTATGAACTCCCGCTTATAACACACATAATGTTTTGTACGATATGCACGAGCAATAATTTTTCTAAACCCCAAAATCTAGAGAGAATTAGAAATCAGGAGGGAAAGCGAGGCAAGGAAATTGATGGGCACTGAAGGTTGAAAAAAACAAATGTAGTTCAAATAGGTGCTATTGTGCGGTGAGAGCTTCCAATCATTACAAATTTCAAATGATTACAAAAAAACACCTCAAACCCTGGTGAAAAAGTATTGAAGGGGAAGAGTTGTTGGGGAAGACTGAAGAGTCATTAGAAGTGGGTTTTGAAACCATTTGGTTTAGAAGATGTCTGAAAGTGAATTGCTCTACTTATATTAGTGGATTGATTGAAGAGTTTAACTTGCTCTAAAATGAAAAGTGATCAACTTCAGTGCCACGGAAGGGCCGTATGTCTTACTTCCCAGTTAACTTTTGTATCAACAATATGCCTTTTTTTCTCACGTTAGAGAGTAATACTAGTTTTTTTTCTCTGTAGGGAAGACAAGAATCAATAGGAATATCTAGCCTGCACCAATAAGTTTGGCTACTTGCCCTAATGTTAATTTGTATGTCATTGGAATGCCGTATTCTATTTTATGTAGAAATATATTTACGTTATTTGTGAGCTAAGATTGATAAGGGCATTATATAGTACATATAACTATTATGAAGATATGAAATGGCGAAGATTAGTTGACAGTTATAAAGTGGAATCATTTTGCATACCATTCAGCAAAGTAATAGTTGGTGATGACAAACTGCAACAGACATTGATGACCCTCTTGATCTCTAGCCTTTAAATATTGTGATGCGGTATATTGTCCAACACTAATTTATGCATTAACTTGGTAGAAATGAAGTTCTTTTAGTTGCTGGTGTTGATTAACTCTATCTTGACGTGCATCTTTATGAAAAAATAATTCTAATATGTCTTTATTGGAGGAAAAACCCGTCGCTATACCCATTAGCATAATTATCAAAGATAGAGATGGTTCCAATTATCTACTAGATGCTGCTCGGTATTGTCCACCGCTAATAAAAATATTTTTTAGAGTAAGATTCAAGATCTTATGATTTTGTCTGTGTATGAGGAAGCAAATGTTATGTGGGAAAAAATAGCTAGTAATATTAAGAATGTTGCAGATGATGTGCTTGAAGTTTCAAAAGGAAAAGCTCCTAATAATAAAATAGTTGGTGGCGGAATCAAAATGTGCTAGAAAAGATAAAAAATAAGAAGCTTTGTTTTAATAATTGGTTTAGATGTAAAAACTTTAAAAGTTAGGAAAGATATAAAGAGGCTCGTTAGGTGTCTAAGAAAGCAATCTACGATGCAAATATTTTAGCTTTTAATGATTTTTATAATAGATTATATTATGAGGGCAAAATATATATATGTATAAGTATTCTAAGGAGGGCGAAATATATATGTATAAGTCAGCCAAACAAAGATATAGGAATTGTAAGGATTTAGTTCAAGTGAAGTGCATTAAGGATGAAGTTCAAAAAGTGCTTTTTTTAGAAGAGGATATTCAGAAAAGGTGGATGAGATATTTTGCTAAGTTTTTCAATAAAGATTGTGAGAATATGATTGACTTTAGTGATCTTAATATTCTAAAAAAAATACATATTTTAATTTTTATCGGCGTATTAGTAAATTTGAAGTTGGAGAAGATTTTAAAAAAATGAGATGTGGAAAAACTATTGGACCTGATGGTATTTCGACATTGATGTGGAAATGCTTAAGAGATGAAAGAATTTCTTGGTTTACTAAACTTTTTAATAATATTTTGAAAACTAAAAAGATGCCAGATGAGTGGAGAATGAGTGTGTTAATTCCTATTTTTAAGAATAAAGATGATTCACAAGATTGTGCTAATTATAGAGGAATTAAGTTGATGTATCATACTTTAAAATTTTGTGAGTTATGGAGCATAGGTTATGACGTGATACTAATGTTTCTCAAAATCAATTTGGATTCATGTCGGGTAGGTCTACTATAGAAGCTATTCATTTATTGAGAGGGTTGATGGAGAAGTTTAGAGAGAATAAGGTGGATATACATACGATATTTATTGATTTATACAAAGCATTTGATAAAGTTCCAAGAGAAGTGCTATGGAGAGTCCTAGAAAAAAAGGGGTTAATAATCCTTATATTCAAACCATTAAGGATATGTATGCAGGAGCTGTTACTTGTGTTTAAATACAAGGTGGTTTGTGTTTAAATACAAGGTGGTTTGACTAATCATTTTCCTATTTCAGTTGGATTACATCAAGGATCAACCTTAAGCCCTTACCGTTTTGCTTTAGTCATGGATGTTCTTACTAGACATTTGCAAGAGGATGTACCCTGGTGTATGCTTTTTGTTGATAATATTCTACTTGTTGATAAAACTAGAGAGGGAGTTGAAGGTAAACTCGAATTATGGAGGTTTACCTTAGAGTCTAAAGGTTTTCTTTTTAGTGGATCTAAAACTGAATACATGGAGTGTATTTTTAGTAGTAATGGATCTAACGGGGGGTTTGTGGTTTTGAGCGATCAAGTCATTAATAAGTGTACTTGTTTTAGATATCTTGAGTTTATTATTCAGAGTGATGGTAAAATTGATGGAGATGTTATTAGTAGAATTCAAGTTGGATGGTTGAAGTGGAGGAATGCTTCGGGTTTGTTGTGTGATAGAAAAGTACCACTCAAATTTAAGGAAAATTTTTATGAGATGGTGGTGAGACTTACGATGCTTTATGGCGTAGAATGTTGGCCATTAAAAGAGAAGCATAATATTAAGTTAAGTGTTGCTGAGATGAGGATGCTCAGGTGGATGAGTGGATTTACTCTTAGAGAAAGGATACGAAACGAGCATATCCATGAAAAGGTTGGAGTAGCTTAAGTGACAGATAAGATTAGAGAATGTCACCTTAGATGCTTTGGTCATGTAAAACGGCGGCTTCCGATAACTCTGTTAGGAGAGTAGGTGTATTAGATTTGGCCTATGTTAAGAAGATAGAGGTGGACCTAAAAAAATTTGCTTAGAAAATATTAGAAATGACATTTCTTTATTAGATTTAAATGAGAATTTGACTCTTAATAGGACACAATGGAGAAAAATGATTCATGTAGCCGATCCCATGTAGTGGGATAAAGGCTTGATGTTGTTGTTGTTATTAAGGAATAATTCATGGTGAAGCTTACATCACAATTTGTGATAAGGCTAATGATCATGATGAACAATTGTGTATGTTGTTGACATGAGTATAGAACTGACCGCAAAGAATATATAGTTGTGTAAATGGCTGTATACACACGCAACCAAACCATACATGGTTGTATTACTCACATAAGGGTGAGTTCAAAACATCTGATATAAAATGTGCCCATTAGATGGACAAGCTTATGGGAGGATGCAACTATATATTTTGGGTCATATGAGTACACTGCTATGAACTCCCGCTTATAACACACATAATGTTGTGTACGATATGCACGAGCAAAAATTTTTCTGAACCCCAAAATCTAGAGAGAATCAGAAATCAAGAGGGAAAATGAGGCAAGGCAATTGATGGGCACTGAAGGTTGAAAAAAAACAAATGTAGTTCAAATAGGTGCTATTGTGCGGTGAGAGCTTCCAATCATTAGAAATTTTTAATGACTACAAAAAAACACCTCAAACCATGGTGAAAAAGTATTGAAGCGGAAGAGTTGTTGGTGAAGACTGAAGAGTCATTAAAGATGGGTTTTGAAACCATTTGGTTTAGAGGATGTCTGAAAGTGAATTGCTCTACTTATATTAGTGGATTGATTGAAGAGTTCAACTTGCTCTAAAATGAAAAGTGATCAACTTCAGTGCCACGTTGAGCATTGCAAGTTGCTGCAAAGTGCTAGTGTGCATGGTTTGCAATGTAGAATGCTTCGCAGTTGAGTGACATTGTGAAACTCCATGTCAAAGCATTTCACTCTAAATGCATGATGCGAAGCACACTCTTAACAGTGCCACTTTTATGCCACAGTGTGATCATTATTTATTTCATTTGCTTTTATGCTTCACATGGTTAAAAATAAAAGCTTAATGTTCTCCTATGATTGCTATCTGCTCTTTTGTTGTTTTGGAATACGTACTCTCATGTGTATATGTAGTGTACATGTTTTAATGATAAGCTAATTTGTGTGGGCCGTGTAGTTCTTCAAACTGTCTCATGCTCTGTTCTATGAAATATCTTTCTACGCCATTGTTAATTTATTTGCTTACTATTTTTAAGAATTTTGGCTTTGCTTCTAATTTAATTCTTCTCTGCAGGTATTTTACTTTCTAGACTGGGTTAAGTTCACGCTAAATGATCCCAAATTATTTTATTCCTTCTTGAGGATAGCTTTGACATGTGCCATTAGTGTGGGTTCTCTTGCTCTCGGAGTTGGCATGGCCACGGGATATATTTCTCCTTGGACAGGTCGTTTTTATTCTTTGCTTGATCCGACATATGCAAAGGACCATATTCCCATTATTGCATCTGTTTCGGAGCATCAACCAACTGCATGGTCTTCCTTCATGTTTGACTTTCATATTCTTCTTTTCCTATTTCCTGCTGGCCTGTATTTCTGTTTCAAGCGGTTATCAGATGCCACTATTTTTATTGTTATGTATGGTCTCACGAGCATGTATTTTGCTGGTGTAATGGTTCGTTTGATACTTGTTGCTGCACCTGCTGTGTGCCTTATTAGCTCTATCGCGGTTTCTGCTACCTTGAAAAATTTAACAATGTTAATTCGAGCAAAGAATAATGCTACTCCAATGGGATCCAGCAAGGGGACAGCTAGCTTAAAGGCATCAGCTAAGGTGAGTACAATGCTTTCCCAATCTAATATTTTTTTGTTTGGCTTTTATTTTTTCAATTCTTAATATATTTTTATTAAAAACTGATGAAATAATCAAAACCTTTCAACATATGAGTTATACCTGTTAAAACGGAGAATTTGAGAGGGAAAAGCTTGAAATTATTCATTACAATCTTCCCTATTTATAGATCTATACAAGACATCCTAATGAGGAAAAAATAAATTGCATAATTAATACATAAATAATACATAAAAATCTTTCCTAAATACGTCCCCTCATTATGGCGTAATCCATGAGAGTATCCCACGGATTGATCTTTGTGTCCGTCGGATCCTTTGCACTAGGAACGGCTGGATTTCGATAGCTGGATTTCAACAATACCATTTATAGAATAACTTGATTATTCTGTAGGACCAAATGGTCTTGACTATATGTTAAATTTGACAGTGACTTGTTTTGGTCGTACCTGAACATAAATGGAACACTAGTTTTTCATCTGTAAATATATTTTTTTTTTCTGTCAGTCATTGCCACTAAGTTCTTTGAAATTGCAAAAAATGGATTCGAACTCCTCCCGTATTGATGTTAACCTTAATTGTTTCATATGATGATTATTATTATTATTATTCTATTTAGTTAATGGTAGGTGTACGCTTAACAGTTTCAGAAATGAACTATTATTGAGTTAGCTCATATTTATGCATTTCCAGGCATCATCTTTCGACCAACCTCTACCTTACCAAAGAAATGTGGCTATTGCTTTGTTGCTAGGCGCTTTTTATCTGTTAAGTAGATATGCCATTCATTGCACTTGGGTCACATCCGAGGCCTATTCTTCTCCTTCAATTGTCTTGGCTGCAAGGGGTGCTCATGGTGGCAGGGTCATTTTTGATGATTACCGCGAAGCATATTTTTGGCTCAGGAAAAATACCCCTGCAGATGCCAAAATTATGTCCTGGTGGGATTATGGATATCAGATTACTGCAATGGGAAATAGAACTGTGATTGTCGACAATAATACTTGGAATAATACACATATTGCTACAGTAGGTCGTGCAATGTCATCATATGAAGATGAAGCATACGATATAATGAAATCATTAGACGTGGATTATGTGCTTGTTGTATTTGGAGGTGTTACTGGTTATTCTTCAGATGACATTAACAAGTATGTTGTTATCCAGTTCCTCAGCTTTGCATACCATTGCGTGCATCCCATTAAAATCTTCAGTTGTCCGTAAAACCAGTTTAGCTAACGTTTCATATAGCTATATTGTTTCTTTTTTTGTATAAAACTGATAAATCTTGCAGGTTTCTTTGGATGGTACGTATTGGTGGTGGAGTTTTTTCTGTCATAAAGGAGCCCGAGTACCTTGTGAATGGCGAATACCGAGTTGACAAAGGGGCTGCACCAAAAATGCTGAACTGTCTCATGTAAGTTTTAACCATGATTGTTAAAATTTCGTTTTCGAGATTTAGATGACTTTCGAGATATAGATGACTTTTGTAAACATTATTTAGTCATTGGAGCGGTGAACTTTTTTTTTTGTTGGAATGGAATTGTGGCCTAGGGGCTGTTGGTCAACTGCATAAGTAGGTTACTGCATTTCATTTCTCTTCATTCCAATTTATTTTTTGTATGATGCAAAAGAAATATAAATTATAATTTTTATAGATCTAAAATATTTCTAGTATTTTGTTGCATTTTGGGAATTGTTAAAAATGGGTGATTTTCAAATCCCGAATTGTGCCCGGCTGCCCGCTCATGATTCTCACCCAATCAGCCACGGCCACCCACCACCACGGTTTGCCACCGCCTGCTCTCATTTGCATTTTGCCTTTGAAATTTATCATAAGAAACACAAATATTTTAGTGCATTTAATTTACATCCAACCAAACAACTCCCGGAAAATGCATGCATTTTTTTATAAATATTCAACCAAACTACCCCTTAATAAAGTTCAGCACTTCAATTTTTGAAAAGTCTTGCAGGAACTATCAATTTTTATATGATAATTAATATGCATTGATATTTATATTAAAACAGACTGATGAAACAACTGTGATACGTTCACGCAGATGTTGTGCACGCTTGTTGGAGTAGATGGCCAGGAAGCACTTACTATTTTCAGCTGTAGAGGGCTTCCTTATTATGAATGGAAAAAGCCTTTCATTTCATTCACTAACTAATGATTGGGTTGTCAGAATGCTAGGGATGCATTTTTTTAATTTTTAGCAATCATCATTTACTATTTTTATTATTGCTTTTGGATAGATTTTCTAATTGCAAATGATTACCTGCAACATCACTTGAAATATTCTTTTTGTTTGACAATCTATTCGATTCGGTTGATTGGCAGGTACAAACTTTGTTACTATAGATTTGGAGAGGTTACAACAGAGTATGGAAAGCCTCCAGGGTACGTTGTTTGCCAGATTTCATGTCATTTAATAGCATTGGTTTAGCATGGAATTTACCTTGAAAGTTAACGACTTTTTCTTTGATGTTTTTTTTTTTTTGTGAAATGATATGTCAGGCTTGGGTGTTACCTGTTATTTAATTGTATTATGGTCTCTATCTCATTCAGTTTTACGATTGCTATGTGTTTTTTTTCTGCATTAACTAGCTTTCCAATGGTCAAAGAACTAAAACTGCTTGGACAATGCATTCATATTTTTCATTTGTTTTATTTGAAAAGAAGGCGACGGGTGTAAATGCAACATGGATAAGTTGCTCTCCTGTTTGGAAAAGTTGAAGAAGCTTTGCGAACCATTGGGCTAGGCAAGTGGCAGTGAAATTTGATTATATGTGATGCCATAGATGTTTTATATATATTAGATCTCATCTTAAGGGATCATTGTGGATTTTATCCGCTGTCATGACAATATTTGTCTTCAAGCATAGACATGACAACAATAACAACAACATCAAGCCTTTAATTCATTACGTGGGGTCGATTACATAAATCATTTTTCTCCGTTGTGTCCAATTAAGAGTCAAATTCTCATTTAGATTTAATAAAGAAAAGTCATTTCTAATATTTTCTAACCAAGTCTTCGTAGGTCTACGTCTACCTTTCTTAATATAAGCAAAATCTAATATATCTACTCTCCTAAGTCATCAAAAGGCCGACGTTTTATGTGACCAGACTATCTAAGGCGAATCTCTCTAATCTTATTTGCCATTGGAGCTACACCAAACTTTTCATGTATATGCTTTTTTGTATTTTGTCTATAAGAGTAAAGTTGCTCATCCACCTGACCATCCCCATATGCAACACTTAACGTAATATTATACTTCTCTTTTAATGGCCAACATTCTGCGCCATAAAGCATTGTGATAGGAAATACTTGATTTCAAGTATTTCCAAATCACTTCTACAGCAAATCTCGATGCAAACTGCTGTTCACTGAATATAAATATTATTAACCCTTTTTTTTCTAGAACGCTCCATAGCAGTTCTCTTGGAACTTTATCATATGGTTTCTCTAAATTAATAAATATCATATGTAGCTCCTTTATCTATCTATATTTCTCCATCAAACCTCTCAATAAATGTATAGCTTTCATAGTAGACCTATATGGCATGAATTCAAATTGATTTTTAGAAACATTAGTATCATGCCATAACATATGCTTAATAACTCTCTCTCATAGTTTTAAAGTATGACACATTAACTTAAATTTCTCTCTAATTTGCACAATCTTGTGCATCTCTTTTATTCTTAAAAATACGTATCAACACTCATTCTCTATTCATATGACATCTTTTTAGTCTTCAAAATAATATTAAAAAGTTTAGTAAGCCAAGAAATTACTCTCTCCTAAGCATTTACACATCTCTATCGGAATATCATCAGGTTCAATAGTTTTTGCCCACTTTTTTTTTTTAATCTCTATAACTTCGATTTTAGTAATATGCCGATAAAGTAAAAAATCTATTTTTTTAATTTAGGGTGCTAAACTAAAGCCAATTGTATTCGAACAATCTTTTTTTTTTTTTGTGTTCTCACAATCTTCTTTGAAAAGGTTAGCTAAAATATCTCATCCATTTTTGTTGAATATTCTCTCCTAATAAAAATACTATTTTGATCTTCATCCTTAATGCACTTCACTTGAACTAAACCCTTACTGCTACTATCTTTTTGCTTGGCTCACTTATACATATATCTTTCGTCCTTCTTAAGCTAAATGTAAAACTTCAATTAATTGTAATTTGTAAATTTGTAATTGATTCACCTATCTTCTAAGGAACTTGCTTAAAGATACGAAATTACTTTGTTGATGGAGACTTGTCATTGCTCAACATGTTAATTATTTATACTTTCTTGCAAGTTACTTTGTAATGTGATATATGCCATCATTACTCTAGTTCTTGCCTGTAATTTTCATCAGGCAACGCATTATTTTCATCAGGATTTGGATATTGTGTACATTTCAACGCTGCATTCACATATAAAGCACAAGACTAGTTGTGCTTTTGCGGTGCGTTCTATTTTGGTTTCGTTTGAGGCGGCTTCTTACTGCTTCTCAAAGTAACTTTATAGTTCAAAAAATAAAAATTTTGTAAAAAAAAGTTGCTTTATGAATTGTCCCAATTCCCAAACGAAGCCTTAGTTGAATCTCTTTCAAAACTCCTTATCCTGATGTGTTCTTAACTTGTCCTTGGTCATTACAATACACTTATGGCATGTTAAAAATATTAATCTCTCTGTAGAGCTGCTAATAAGTTGAATTTCAGTATATTCTGTCACTTATTATGTACTGAATTTTCTGCTTCAACCTTTTTTTTTTTCCTCCTAATTTGTAGCTTCTTTTATTTCTTGCAGATATGATCGTGCAAGGGGTGTTGAGATTGGGAATAAAGACGTGAAGCTCGAGTATTTAGAAGAGGCCTTCACAACTTCAAACTGGATAATTCGCATATACAAAGTAAAGCCTCCCAAAAATCGGTGGTGAGGTCATCTTTAATTTCCCAAGATTAAATCAGAACCGTTCCAAGTTCAAGTTTCTTCTGCTTATCCCAAAATCAGAACCATTCAAGTGCAGCTATAATTTCATTTTGATGAACAAAATTTTCTTAGAAGAGGAAGATTTTCTTATTAAAAAGATGTTGGCTCAGGTTGCCTGCTTTGAGTTTTGCTATTTAGAAAACAAAATTTTCAGGTTTCAATCCATAAGCAATAATTTAGCTTTTCCGGGTAAGAGAACTTTTAGGTGAAGCCTATAGGTGTTTTGAGGATATATGGAACTTTTGCATCGATTTTGTTCTAATCATTTTAGAAACATTTCAATGTGTTTTGTTTTTGAATTTGACTTCCACATTTGTATCCAAGCAGATTATTGTACCGAATGCAGATGGGATACTTGAAACCCAGGCATGAACTAAGAAGCCTCGGTTGGCTTTTCAGTGGCATTTTTCAAAAGGTAATTGGGGGCTATAGGCTTCAAATATCAATGAGCTATGTAGTGTTTAATATGTATCGAATATATTACATATTCGACACATATCTATTATGTATCGGACACGTCAAAGATATGTTTGATTAAAAAAATATTTTAAAAAATTGAATATGAATGTCTCATGTGTCTTAAATATTTTATGAAAAACTTTTAGGATAATTTTTATATTTTAAAATTTTATTTATTAAAAAATAAAATAAAAATTCTTAGTTTCTCTCAATAGCCTCAAGTCTAATGGTTGTACTCACATTTCTCAAATATGACATTTTCTATTATATCCTTCCAAGGTATTCATCTTCCATGCACTTGCAAAATACTCTCGGGTGCTTATGCAAGCCATATCAAGGATATAAAGCCTATGTTTGCCCTACTTAGGCTTCATTTAGGATGGCTTTTTTACCGTTTCATAAAATAATTTTTTAATAAAAAAATTTAATTTTTTAATAAAAAGCTGTTAAAAAGCCGTCCCAAATGAAGTCTTAATCTCGCTCATGTCTCTATATCAGTATGTATTTATCTTTTTGTTTATATTTTTCTATTTTTTAAATGTAATCTTTATGGCAGCCCTCTAAACTCTAAATAAGAATTTGAGGCATATTTTGGCCTTCACCTTATTTATTAGTTACATATATTATTTTGCTCTTCTACTCATCATACTCATTGATTCCTTCAACTTATTCTCTCGCTCTTTGCTAAACATAATTAAATATTGCCTACTAAATAAATTTGAATCAATGTATAAGACATTTGATGTTGCTCCAGCAGTGCAAAAGATGTCTCAAAAAGATTTTTTTTGGGATTTTTGAGTCAATTAATATAAATTTACATATATATATATATATATACAAATCCAAAAAAATTAGTTGATAATTAAAACTTCAAAGCAGCATACCCAAATGAGCTGCATGACTCACAGAAAGATCTTTAAAAACTTACCGTATTCTTAATAAATAAAAGGAAAAAAAAGCAAGTAATGCACAATCACGTGGAAAGGTAACTCGGGAGGGCAAAATTGAAATAAAAAAAAAAATATTGCTATACACAACGCACCATGAACTTTTATTTGGTCCGGTAACCTGACGTAGTTTTACGTTTGGATGTCAGTAAAATAGTGCCACGTGTTCTTACTCTTTACCGCACGGCCTGACAACCCGACCTGTAACAGACCCGGGATTGCTATGTTCGCATATTGCTAGGTATTGATCGATTTTGCTCGGCAATAATGAGAAATACCACTCTGTGAAGACTAATACCTAGCAATACCGAGCAATATCGAGTTTTTTTCTCGATATTGCTCGATATTGGCCTTGACAGAGCGATATTTCTCATTATTGCCAAATAATACCTAACAATACCGAGCAATACCTAGCAATACGCGAACATAGCAATCCCGGGCTCCGGTCCGGGTCGGGTCATCGGGCTGCGCGGTAAAGAGTAAGAACACGTGGCGACATATTATTGGCGTCCGAACGTAGAGTTACGTCAGGTCACCTGACCTACTAATTGTTCGCGCCCCACCACACACTTCAATATGGTAAACAAAGAATAAATTAAAAAATTCCCTCCTATAAGTTTAATGTCCAGGCTAAAATAGTCGTGAACTGACGCACTCATCTTTTTTTGCAATAGGTAGGATTAGAACAGGACTTGATATCATCTCCGATCGAACTTTATATTATTGTATGTTCTCAGTCATTTGCTCCATTCGAACTTTAAATCGTACTCCAAATTTTGGTAGGTGAACAGTGCGAGGCTAATATTGACGTCGGACTGTTCACCTACGCCAAAAAAATAATCGCTACAAGATTTGCCGAAGAAGCACGCGAAAGAGGAGAAAAGCGTGCAAGAAATGATTAACATCGCAGGAAACGTGCGAAAGAAAAAGAAATAGCATTCGATTGGAGAAGAATGAGTGCATTTTGAAATTTTAATGTATTTTGGAGTGAAAAATGAGTTTTTCGGTTGGAGATGCCCTACGCACGATTTTTTTTCTTCCTTCCTTCCATACTATTCATATAAAATGATGGAGCTATATTTAAAATCCAAACTGCAAATATATACATACTATATATTGAAATGTTCCTGTATAATTCTAAAGCCCTATGCTTCTATACTGTTAAGAACCAATCTCATTCATCTTCTAGAAACATCCTTCTCTCCAAAAAATCCAATAACTGTAACAATAACCAGACCAATAAAAAACCAAGTGATACCTGCCAATATAACCTGAAGCTCAAAACTGTTGACAATTTCCAAAGCAAAAGACCCACCTATATGTTCTTGCAAGCCATGGCCGAAGCTTGAATCTCTGCCTTTGGATCCATTAACAACCGCTGATATTACTGCCATTGATAATGGAATTCCAAGAGCCAAAGGGTTTGTCTTGTTTTGCCTGCTTATTTCCTCATCAATAGCTTCATTGTTCTTTTCTTTTATAGTAGAACCTATTTGAGGCTCTGGCTTGCCAGAAGCCGATGAAGTAGTTAAGCTGCTGGCCGATTGGGTTGGAAGGGTAAGCAATGGTGTCCAGTATTCTTCATCATCATGGCTTGCTGTAGGCCTGTTAGCGAATCCTGTTGTTGCTCTTGCTTTCAATTTGGCTGCAGCTTCTTGAAGTTTTTTGACATTTGGTGGTGATGGTTTTGTTGAAGAGTCTGTGAGACTTAGCTGAGTTTCTGCTGAGCTGACCTTTTGCCAATACAACCAGTTTGAAATTGATCTGACTGCATCCATAACTGAAGTTCTGGATTTTTTTTGGAGATCAGACTCCTGCAAGATGGAAGGCAGAACAGATTAGTTATTAAAGAATGTTCATATCAAATCTGTCCATCCATTAGATTTTTATATACATAGCACCTAAAACTATTGAAAATGCATATTTAATACCTAAACTTCTATATTTACTAATATAGTAACTAAAATCCCCTTTTTCTTCTATTCTACCACTCCATTTGAAGTGATGAGATACTTGTATTCACTGTGAAAGAATGTCATTGACGGGAAAGACAGTTGTTGATAGTGATTTTTGACGAAAAGGTTTAAACGGAATGTTAGAATTGATTAAAAGAGGGATTTTAGGTGGTATATTAATAAATATAGAAGTTTAAGTGTTAAATATGTATTATTTTCAATAGTTTTAGATGTTATGTATGTAAAAATCCCTTTAGCTATTAACTCTTCATGCAGAAACGTTTTCATTCCTTGGGCAGTTTACATTCCTACTTAGGAATATATTTACAGTTAATAGTTCCATGAACATGAAATTTTCCTTGCTAACCTGTGAATTTTTGGCTGATGCTTTAGCGTTCATCTCATCGAACTTCCTCTGAAACTTTTTCACCTCATCGAATACGTTGGCCACCCGTACCCCTACATTGTTGCCTCCCGTCATCCTCACATAGCCACGCGGCTGCTTTGACATAAGGAATTCAAGGGCGGCAAGGTCTGACCTCTCCACAACCCTAGAATCAAGAACAAAGCATTTTCCCACAGTTGAGTACATCTAGAAAAGTTTTGGTTTAGTTTAACATATTCAGAATTGCAACAAAATCTGTGGAATAGAAGGTTAATGTATTACGATATGCAATCCACCGGACAGGTTTTTATTGCATCGAAGATCTTGTCCTCCGAATCAGCCCACTGTGCGACTACTCTTGCACGGCCATAAGCTGATTCAATAGCAAATGTATTGTTTGCATGCAGAGCACATTTCAAGCAGCCAATGCACTTGACCTCATCGACGAAAACCGCTCGTTGTTCTGCCTGATTTCCAAGCCATCTAGAGTAAATAGGTTTGCCCGTGTATCCTTGAAATTCTAGGTGTTTGGATCTCTCCTGCATGAGCAACACCAGAGTCATATTTAATGAGTTTGTGAAGAGGTGAATTGTCACTGTGTAATTTGGTTGCTTATGGTTATAAATATCATGCATAGCTACAAAACAGTCTTACAGTCTTAACATGAGATCAATTAGTTCAAAGCTCATACAAGAATAGGTCAAAAAAGTATACACAAAAAGAACGATTTGATGAAGATTAAGGTGACCATTCCCCTTAAAATTTGAGAAATGTGAAAATCATTATCACCATTGTTGGCCTTGCTCTTCAATCATTCCTATTTATGATGAAGTATTAAACTTATTAAACATAAATATTTTTGCACTTCTTTCTATACTACCTCTAGTCTACCTATCTTCATTCCCAATCATCCACAACAACAACAACAACATCAAGCCTTTGTCCCACTAAGTGGTCGGCTACATAAATCCTTTTTCGCCATTGTGCCTGGTTAAAAGTCAAATTCTCATTTAAATCTAATAAAGAAAGATCATTTCTAATATTTTATAACCAAGCCTTTTTAGGTCTACATCTACCTTTCTTAACATAAGTCAAATCTAATACCTCAACTTTCCTAACCGGGTCATCGGAAGGCCTCCGTCTAATACTTCATTCACAATCATCTGACACAGATTTATCCATTTATCCATCCATCTTGTGTGAATTTTTTATCTCTCACGATGCATAAGCAAAGCACTTGAATCTATTCTTAATCATTTTATTTTCAATAAACGCTACTCTTATCATTCCTTTAATGAGATGAGTGCAGAAAGAATATAAAAGAATTTCGATTTCCCTACTCTTGAGGTGGTCAAAAGCAGCAGCGGGTCGATGGGTTAACAGGAGGAGTGCAGGGGGCTGCCCCATATAGTTTGAAGATGAATCCTGTGACGCAACGACCATCAAAAGGGTTATCTGCAATGAGGGTCGTCACCATGGAAGTTTTAGAAATTGGATAAGGTAATCAAGCGGCGTTAAACATTTCTGATCGGGTAGAGTCAGTCTTTCATCTCCCTGGATCGGGCAAACATTTCTGATTTCACTTTTAGGTTTCCCTAGATTGAGGAGACACGATTGAATCATGGAGGGATTATTAAGAAACTCATCAACAATAAATCATAACAAGACAGAAGCAAACAAGCACTAATCATCGTACTGCATACATAATCGAAAGAGAACACAGAGAAGAGGCAGAGCAAAACCCGATCATAAGCATAACGTGAAGCTGGATCAGAGAGCACCGAATAAACTTGGTTGAGGAGAATGGCCATATCGTGACCCACAGGCCCGGCGATGTCCGGATGGCACTTCTTCTGCAACGCACGATACGCCTTCCTTATTTCCCCCGTCTCCGACGTCCTCTCCACCCCAAGCAGAGAATAGAGATCATATTCCCCCGCCCATGAAGCCACCGCCGATCCACGCCTTCCGCCGCCGCCGCCGCCGCTTCTGGCCTCGCAACGGATATCCTTCAGGCGGGCACTCTGATTCTTCCATTGCTTCTTGAATCCGCACGCAGTAACCCATGGAGAGGCCTTTGCGCCATTCACAGAAAGAGCGGCGGAGGCCATTCTGTTTGGTTTGTTGTTCTATTACCGATCTTTAAATGGTCGTTCGTTGAAAGATATTTTGCAGTTGCTTCTGAGTGTACGGCAGGAAGAGCGTAGCTTAGGCCATTTAAATAAATAAATGAGTTACTGATAATATTTTTTTTAAAAAAATTATGTTACTATATTCTGATATAAAAATTTAAGAATGAGATTAAAGAAAAGTCTAAATGAAAATATTTTTACATAAAATGGGTGTAAATTATTTCAAATAAAAAGAGTTTTAAATATGTTAATTTTTTATTTGAATTAAGAACTTTTTTAAAATATTTCGAATTAATCATCTATTTCAATTTTAATGTATTTGACAATCATTAGATTTGATCGAATTTTAAATGCAATATAGATTTTCTGTTATAGGATGAGTTTTGTGATGTACAAAACAATTAAAACAAATATTTAAATACCAACTATCATATATCTTTTTATACTATGAAATGCTGCTGAAATTATTTTTCATTATTAAATAAAATTTAATTCTCTTATATTTTTTTTATGATTTTTCACAAGAGAAGCTGCTACAACAACAACAACAATAAAAACAATAACATGTCTTTTATCCTAACATGTGGGGTTAGCTATGTGAATCTTTTTTCTTCATTGTGTCTTATTAAGAGTCATTCTCATTTAAGTTTAATAAGCAAAGAATATTTCTAATATTTTCTAACAACGTCTTTTAGATCTGCCTCTACCTTTCTTAACATAGGATGGATCTAATATATTTACTCTCATAATAGCCTCATTGGAACTAAGGCTGATGTTTTATGTGACCAAACCATTTAAGGCGACACTCTCTAATCTTATTTTCCAGTTGAGCTACTCCAGCTTTTCAGATATATACATGTTTTGTACTCTGTCTCTTTGTGTAAAGCCACTTATTATAATAACTCTAATATGAAAATTATGAAATAGAGCGCCTTGGCACTGATTTAGTCAGTGCTGTGACACTAGGCCATGAAAAATATTGTAAGTGACTATGCTTTTACTTATGTTTTTAATTATTTTAATTTCTACAGATTTTATGTCTTCTAAATCTATCAAAAATGCATTATCTATTGATTTCATAAGTTTTCACCGTGCAAGTTTAGATATACTATAGATTTGATCATTCTGAATGATTTAATATTATTTTAAATGAAATAATGAATTTTGTCAGATACATGATATGATAACTACACGTGATACCCTACTAATCTACGTGATTCATTGATTAGAAGCCGGAGATTGATTAAGAGTTATAAGGAGTCGGGGAAATTGATTAACATGATTCAATGGGAGTTATAAGGAGTACATTAATTGGGAGTTATAAGGCGATACTAGTTGGGAGTCATAAGTGCATGAGCAAGTTACCCTTAAGATATACTCATTGAATATCTAAATATTAGTATCAAATATTGCTACAAATACTATATTGATATTGTGACTGACACTAATTCAATTTACTTTCATGAATACTAGTTAATGTTATTAATCATGATACTAATATTGTTACTGGCATTAGTATTGTTGATTCTTAGTGATACCATGAATAATGATGAAATGGACTAAGATGTCATGAACTATGCTGGATAAATTGATGCAGATAATAAACTATAGAAGGATAAATCAATACAAATAATAAGTATGGATATTAATGCATATATTTTTTTTATATGAGTTATATCATATTATTTTATTTTATATTGCATTGATTTTAATTATAAGATTTTAATTACTTGTTGGACTATGTGCTCATTACTTGATTTTACATGTTTTTAGGAAAGTGTAAGGATCCTATAATATGAGGTTTCATACAAGATAAAAATGCAATCATGTTTATTTCTACTATTCATTGGTAAACTATTGCTAAATGATTAAAATGAAAGAGATAAGTAATTCTTTCAATATAGATCCTGTAGTGTGACACTTATCTACTTGGGCATCCTCATATCTACAATACTTATTTTTATGCTTCTTTTATAATGGCCAACATGTTGCGGCTTAAAGCAATGCAGGTCACATTAAAATCTTATAACTAGATTCAAAACAAGATAACAAAGTAATATACATGTCGTCAGTCAATTCATAACAATAATAGTTATATGATCAATAATCAGTGTAGAAATAGTAACACTCACGTGTAGTAGCATTAGAATATATAAATGGTAAACTAGTGCAACACAAAAACCAACAAACCAATATAGTGGGTAAATGATAAGTTAGTTTGGCTGTCAAATCAAGTAGTCGTATAAATCATGAAAGCAATCATATAAAATGATAAAAATCAAATCATCGGTAAAGAATTGTCAAACTCAGATCAATATAATAAAATTTTATAATAATATATACATGTTATTCATTTATTCTATATCAGTATCAAATTAATATTTTAATCACATGTTGCTCAATATATCACTTGCTTAATATATCATATGCTTAGTATTAATAAAGTGAATCAATAACAATAACAATAACAATAATAATGAATCTATAGTAGTATCAAATAATATCAATGTTAATATCGACAACAGTATTAGTATAATTATAATACTCATATTCCATTAAGCAGTTGTTACAACAGCATCGTCGGTAAAATCAGTGGCATTAATAGTAAAGCAATATAGTAACAATAAATATGTATAATGACAGTAAATCAATATAATATCTGTAAAATCGTAAAAATAATAATGAATTTGTAACACGTATTTCTAAGTCACATTTAAGCAAGTAAGAAGTCGTGGCTATCATAATATTTTTCAGTGGTAGATAATCAATAATCAATAATCGTTAGATCAGTAAACAGAGTCATAACTCTTTATATGTCGGTATAGTAATAACTCTTATAACTCATATTCATTTTATTATGTGAATCTGTAGATGATAACACCCAACCACAATATTTAAAGGAAAGTCCGTCAGCCCATCATTCTGTATAGGTCAATCAATCTTTAACTAACAGGTCAATCAATCTTTACTTGTCCTTTTCACACATTACTATATATAAAATACCAACTAGCTATTATCGAATCACATATACTTTTTTATCTCAATGCTTATATTAATAATGTGCTCAAATAAAATATTAAATTTATATGCATTGTATATCATACTTTTAAAATCCCTATAAAAGAAATTAAGCCCTGCTATTATGTATTAACTTTCCATTTGTGGATGCTTATTTTTTGTAATTCCCCTCAGGAAAAATTAGACATTTGTTTTCAAATAATATTCTTTTCATTAGTTGTAAGAATGGGTTGATGCTTGTATCACCTGCTCTATATTGAATTTTTTCAACTGGGCTAAACGTCGTGTTTTTTTCCTTTCCGGATTTTCTACGTAAAGAAATTTTTCTAGTCTTACTACTTTTATATGTGCATGTTATATTTTCGTACAATATTGAGATGTAAAACATGCACTCTATCGACTTGAATTTTTCTAACATATAACATATATTATTAATTTATTGTTAATTTTGTTACATGAAAGAATTCAAAATTGATGAAAGGATATGTATCACACTTCCTCATAGATAACACATTGGTACTGAAGTTTGTTTTTGTAATTACTTTATTATTTTAAACAACATTTCATTAACATTCTCACTTCTTTAGCAAAAAGTTCTTTAAATGAAATAAATACTCTTAGAAAGCAAAAAAAATTATGAAAAATTAGATAAAAGATAAGAGAAGAAAAGAATGTTTTACAAAGTTTAGACATAAATAGTTATTTCATGATGATCATCAAAAGAACAATCCCCCTTTTGCTTCCATGAAATCACTGATCCTTTGGCTTAGTTATAGCTGATTACTGAAATCTTTGCCTGGAGTCCTCCTTGAACATAAACAAAAATGAATGGTTTGTTTGGGTTCAAAACCTTGAGCCATTCAGGAAGAACATATACATTCTTCTCTTGTGTTGGTGAAAGTCCCCAAAGAGGACCTGATAGGTTCTCTATTGCCAGCTTTAGATTGGTGATTGGCTTTCCGCTTTTGTTTATGATAGTCACCTTGTGCCTGTAGTACTTAACTCCTTTGTCTGAGTACCATGTATTAGTGATTGAATGGAAGAACTCTACAGGATTTACTGCAATGGAATTGAGATTTATAACTGTTAAGTACATTTAGCCTTAGTGATTTCACTTGGCTGCAAAATTTTCACTGAAATTGTTAGAATATTTTGGTGGGGAGTTGAAAAGGAATCAAAATTGCGCTAGAAGCACTGATGATTCCAAGAACAATCTCATTTGAAAAAAAAAAAAACAAAACCACACTTACCAATAACTGGGGAAGGGCTTCTTGCTATTGTAGGAGGGTATGGTTTAGTCTCTTTGGCAGCATAACCTACAATTCAATTTACACCTTTTAGCTTTCTTCAACAAATAGGCCAGATTTTGAATTTCTTTTATTGTTAAAATTTTGATAATAGTTAGTCATTCATGTTAGGGGTGTCAATTTCGGGTCATAGGTCAGGTTCGAGATCTAAAATTGACCCGACACTATTCGGGTCAGCCTGAACGCGGCCCGTTTTTGCAAATGGGTTGGTTTATTGAACCCAAACCCGACCTGCTTCGGGTCATGCTCAACCCGACACGACCCGAATGATCAGGGACCGTGAAAAAAAATTGATAGTTTTCGAGTTAAAATGGGTCAAACTCCATTTTTCGGGTCAAAACGGGTCGAAAATAGGTCAATCTTGGGTTTCCGGGTCAAAACGGATTTTCAGATCAAAAACACATCAATTTCGAGTCACTTTCAGGTGAAAGGGTTAACCTGAATCCGACCACCCGATTTTTGAAATAGGTCGAATTGTTGAACCCGAACCTGATCCGTTTCAAGTCCGTGTTGACGCTAACCTAAAATTTTTGGGTCGGATTCGAGTTGGGTTTTCGGGTCGTGTCAAATATTAACACCCCTAATTCATGTTAAGTGATTAATAAAAATATATGGATCATGAATATGAATTATGTCTCACCTTTCGGTATGATTGGGGTTGGATTTTTTTTCTCTCCTGAAAGAAATCCTGCAATCAATCCCTCTACATCATTAATAACAAAATAAGAAGAAATCATTATTAATGCAAGGGTAATAGAAGGTTCTTTGTTTAAAAAATCTATGAAAAGTTATGTAAAGCCAGCAGTCTTCTTGTGAAAAGTGTAACAATTTAAAATCTCTATGCACAAGGATAATAATTTGCTCTATTTTATAAAGCATTAAATCACTAAAGATCAAACTATAGATGGATTTGGACAAATTCCTAATAGACTTATAACTTGCGAATTACCTGGACCTTGTGAAAGGGAATGCAGCTTAGCGAATAGGCCAACAAGAGGGGCATTTCCAGCAATGGCAGGTTCAGTTTGCTCATAATTGGACCGTTGATCAACAAACTGATCTTGATGATCAGGACCTCCCACAAGAGCTCCTAAGATAACATTTGGGTTTCCCTTTTTGCTATCATACCACTGCTCAAAGCCTTGTATGCATCCCACAATAGCAGGAAGAACAGATTTTGACTGAATCGAAGCACCTCTATGATGCACATTGATTGGATACTGCCCTTGGTACCCAACCAGGTAGCTCATCAGTTTTGGATTCTTTCCGAGAATGTAATCAGCCTGTGTTTTTGTGACCAATTTGAACTTTTAGTGGTTTTGGTTTAATCCAATTTGATGCCAATTAACTTTTCTAATCTTTACTGATTTCAGGAGTTTCTACGAAAACTTAGGGTTTTCACCAAAAATCATTGGTTTTTTTTGGGAAATTATTGGGTTCGAACACCGCATATAGCTTACCTTTCAGAGACAAATTAGATGCAGCCACGTTATCGAGTATCGAGTAGTACCGAGCCGCGGTACCGAGTAGGATGTAATATGGCGCATTTTCATTGGGCAATGGACGGCCTCCGGTGACCGACCCAATAATTTCCTTTTTTTGTTTTTTTTTTTTTTGTGTTTGTTTGTTTTTTGAAGAGTTGAGGCATACCTGTGATTGAGCAAACTGAAGGATTTGATGAGGAGTGACTTGTCCTTCAGGGCAGTTGAGATTGGAGTTGGTTGGTGACAGATAGTCAGCATAGACCGCCATTAAAAAAGCTGAAGATGAAACATACTGCATGTTGTTCCACTCATCAAAGTATAGCAGGCCTCCTGAAAATAAGCGGCAATTGCTGTAAGTAATGGTGCAAACAAGCTGAATATTTAATGAGTTTGGGATCTAATTTGTGACTTTCTTAGTGTAACATCTTTTAAACTTCATAAAAGTTAAATGTTTTGCGGATGATTTTAGAGTACGTTGATGATTTTTTATAGTAAAATATATTACTAAAAAAGAATTTACGTGTATATATATATGCATAAATATATCAATCTTTAGTTTATCAGGTTGTCTCTTGATAATGTTCGGCTCATTTCGAAAACAAGTTGAATTATCTTGTTCAAGCACAGCTCATTTAATGAGCTGATCTTGAACCATCATAGAGTAGGGGTGTTAATTCGGGTTAAAGGGCCGGCTGAATTGACCTGGGGCTAAACGGGTTGACCCGAATCCGACCCATTTTACTTTCAGAACCCGAACCCGACACGACTCGCCAACACGACAATTTACTGATTACTGACCGTAGCCGTAGGGGAAGGCGGGAAGTCTAACTGTTGATGCTTGAGGAAATCCAAATGATTTAACTCAACGAGCAACCACTACGGACTACCGACTACAAGTGAAAGAGGAAGTGAGGAAGCGAGAAACCCTAACTCAAAAATCCCTAAAACGACATAACTCATAAAATGCCATTGAACGAGTGTCACGAATCGTATAAAGTCGTATTAATGTGGCTTAATGCTGGTCGGGTTCGGGTCACCTTTGGGTTAACGGTTGACCCGAACCCGACTCTTTTCTTTAACGGGTTGACCCGAATCAAAATTTTCAAAGTCGGATTCGGGTCATGTCAGTTATTGACACCCCCTCTCGTAGAGCATAGATTGAGGCTTTGTTTAGGACTGTTTTTTTACAGTTTTTTAAAGCCCTTTTTTTTAGTACAAATTCTTTTAGCTTAAAATTTTTTGTACTAAAAATTTGTTTTAGAAAGCAGTAAAAAACCCATCCCAAACAAAGCCTGAGCTGTTCCCAAACATCTAGTTTTTCTGATGCTCCTAGCTGTAAGAATGGAATGAACCTGGTGTCATGGCAACATTATAGCCATTGTTCTTCTGAAGTGAAGAACAGAGGAAGAACTCAGCCTTGGCCTGGTACTGCTTCAATGTGGCAGTGTACGATTCACTTCCTCCTTGCTTTAAAACCTGAAACACTTTACACTAAGAATGAGTAATCTATCCTTCTATAATTAAACTATAACTATGAAACTCAAAAAAATCAAAGCTATTTCAACCTTTGCCATAAGTATTTGCAGGCCTGCATATTTGTTGTCCCATGAGAACTCTTTAACCGCCCATTCAGTGCCTCCTAAAGAGCCAGAATTGTCCACCACATATTTGAGATATTCTTCATCGTCTGTGGCCTCAAAAAGCCAAGCTGCAGCCCAAAGAAGCTCATCCTGCAGATTTCATATCATCGTTGTCTTTATTATCAATAGCTTTATCTTTTTTTCCTTCCTATTTGCACAAATACTTTTGAATAATGTACTCATTTCACTACACTAATTTTATTTGTTGTCTAAAAGTAAAAAGATAAAAGAAAATTTCAGTCCTCTTACATCGTATCCTGAAGAACGATAGAATTCCCGAACAACTGGGATTGAATCATCATATTTTCCCCTAAATGTATCAGCAAATGTGAATAGCTGCAACAACACCAAAATCAAATCTGTTAAGTAAACTAAATAAATGAATGAAATTGCGCTATTTGAATCTAAAAAGCTAAAATTTTATAACTATTTCTTACTTGCTTGGCATGAAGCAGTAGAAGCTGCGAGTAAGAGGAATTGTAAGGTCTGAAAGCTATGGAAGCTGCAGCCAATGCAGCAGCAGTCTCTCCAGCAACATCTGAGCCTGGATTTTCAGTATCAACCTTAAAAGCAGTTCTTGGTGTTGTCATGTCCTCTGCCCTCTCCCAGCAGTAATGGTCAGTATTTCCATCTCCAACCTTGTTAATTTCACTCATTATATCAGCAAAAAAGAATAAAAAGGCTGGAACATTCACATTTTCATGTTAAGGCTTCGTTTGAGACGGCTTTCTTACTACTTAAAACTATTCTTTAGTATAAAAGTTAAAATTTTTGTACTTAAAAGCTGCTTTAAAAAAGCCGTCCTAAACGAAGTCTAAGTAGTAAAAAAAAATCAAAGGAAGTCTTGAGATTACCTGAGCCCATAAGAGATTGGGCTGCTTGTGAGCCTTGATGAAGTAATCAGTGCCCCACTTGATAGCATTAAGAGCATACTCCAGTTGGTTAGCAGCTGCTATTTCTTTCTCGAACTCGACCAAACTCCAAGATAGCATTGTCAATGAATAAGCTATTGGTAGGCCAAATTTCACATGATCACCTGAGTCATAATAGCCTCCAACCAAATCCACCTGATCAAACACACAATTGTGTTAGAAACTGTTGAGTTTTTGTTTTAACAATTTTTTTAGTAGATGTTACTCTATTACTCCTTGTAGAGTAAATGAACAGAGTTCAAGAGAATATTATGTGTTCATGTTTGGCTCATTCAAATTTCAATTTATTTTAATTTGGCTCATGTTTGATATTAATATGAGCTCTTAACAAACAACAATCTCTTTTAGCAGCTAACTGTCCCTCTAACATATAATTATTCTCTAATTTATCTTTGTTGGAGTTGCCTCGAATTTGACTCGACCATTGTTTGTTCATGTCCTTGACCGTCATATGCTTCGCAGATATGTTGGGGGTCCAGGGGGACATTGCCCCCTGGCTGGGTTTGATATGCCTGGTCAGGTCACGAGGTCAAGGCGCACTGCCCATGCGGGGGTTTTTGGGGGTCAGCACCCCCGGAACATATTTTTGTTGTAAGAATTGTTTGGAATTCCACTTTTTTTTTGCCCCGCAGAACAAATCTCTTGTATTCGTTTATGTTTTTCAAATCGTTATTTATTATTTCGTTTCCTAACAATCTTTCTCTTTTGTAACTTCATGTTCACCATTACATTTTCTTTTCCATCCTATTCAACAATCAAAGATCAAATAACAGACAATGAGAACATCGATTAAAAGAGAGAAAACAGAGAAGTGTATAGCTTACTCCTTGAAGGAAGCCATCTTTGAGTCCGGAATCACCACGCCACTTCACTCTCTGATCTGCCGGAAGCTTGCCAGACCTTTGAGCCTCGAAGAAGAGCAAGCTCTTGCTGAGAGCATCTCCATAGTCAAACCCACCACCAGCTACAGAAGACAAGGATGACAATAACAGAAAGGAAGCTAAGGCTAGAGGAAAGAGGAGATACGCCATGCCTTTTGGCTTGAAATTAAGCTGGTAGAGGGCAGACAATGCAGAGTCAGATGGGCTGTGGAGATTGGTTTGTCTAAGTATTTTGGCGTTCTTATAGGGATCATAAGGTGAGGGAATTATTCTTCTTTTCAGATAGTTTGTCAGAGGAGCTTACGAGTGTTATGTCCTGCACGTTCAGTATGAAACAATAAAGCCTTGCACGTTGTGGGAGAGCATATATTATTTATATTTTGTTGAGGATAAAATTATTTACAATAACAATTTTATTTAAAATATCTCACTGTTACATATTTGATCAAGATATTTTTGAAATATTGGTTTGTAGTAATATCTTTGTATAAATTAATTAAAAAAGAATATCTTCAGTCATATTTATTTAATTTTATAACTATATATTTTCTTTGGAGTTTAATGATTACTGATGTTTTTAATTAATTATTTTTAATTCAAATCCATTCTAATGTAATTTGTGTCTCGATTAGGGGGTGTCATTGAGTCAAGTCAGCTCTAACTTGGCTCAATAAATGACTTATGAGCCGAACTTGGAACTTGATGAACTAGCAGAGTCAAGTCTGAACTAGCTTTAACTGTTAGCTCTCGAGCCGATTTGTTTAAAAAATATTAATATAAATTGTACTTAAAATATATTAGCATTCAAGATTTTAATTACAAAGTTATACAAAATAAGAAAAAAAAATATATCTCAATCTTTATATTAAGTAATTTTAAATTATTTTTTAAAATTTCTCATTCATTTTTATCATTTTATTATACTAATTACTTAAACAATAATAATTTCTCCTTTTATAATAAAAAATTCGGTTCGACCTCATAGAATAAAGCTCGAACTCGGGAGCGAATTTGATTCGACTTGACTCGACCCGACCCTTTTGTGCTCATAATCCCCACATCCTGATTTTTTTGTGTCATTTGCCTTGTTTCTTCAAACAGATCCGTTAAAATAGCAGGTTGAGAGGGTCGCCCAGCGCACGTAGACCGGTTACCGGAAGCCCGACGCGGCCTCGGTGCCATTCAAAAACTGGAAAGTTGGAGCCCCTCCCTGCCTTAGAAACTGTATGAACTGCATCAAATAGCTAAAAATGGAAGCTTGCCCAGCACTATATAAACAGAGTCCCGCATCATCTTTCAAAACCGCCGGTCTCTCTCCTCTCACCCCTCTCAACCATAATTTCCTTTCCACCATTCAAAAGGAGTCATTCGCCATGGCCAAGATCCAACTTTTCCCTCTTGTCGTCGCCGCCTTCTGCCTCCTCGCCGGCGTCACCATTGCCACCGATGTCCATTTCCAAGTTGAGGGCCGCGTGTATTGCGATAACTGTCGCGCTGGATTTGTCACCAATATCACCGAGTATATTGAAGGTTTCTTTCTCTCATCAAAAATTTAATGAAATATATGTAGAATAAGGAGGTCTTTAGGAAAATTTATATCAGAAATTGCATGAGGCCGGATCGATCGTCAATATAAATTATATTAAAAATTAAAATAGACTTTAATATAATTGTATTAATTTTGAAATTACTATTATATATATTATATTAATTTCAAAAGATAAATTTAATAATATTTAAATAAGATTTTTATATGATTTATATCAAAATATTATGAAATATTTCTTTTTAATAATTTTTTTAATAAAGTTTTTGTTTTGTTTAGGATAAATAGTCATGATAGATTTGAGAAAATTATTATCAAATAAAAAAAAGATTTATCATAATAACTTTTTAAAAAAATTTCTCACAAAAAATTTTACAAATATCACTCAACATATCTCGATTTATCTATAATCTCACCCCAAGATATTACTTTCCCAACACACACAAATGACAAATATGAATATGAATTGATTTGGAAAAAAATTTTTGGTTCAGCCCAAAGGATAATCCAATCGAATTAAGACTTTGTTTGAGATAATTTTCTTAATGCTTTCTAAAACAATTTTTTAATTAAAAATAGAAGTTTTTTGCTATAAAATTGATTTTAGAAACAACAAAAAAATTATCTCAAACAAACTCTGAATTAGTCTATTGTAGGACATCCATTCAACCGTTAAACGGGAGAATGAAACAAAAAATTATATCAGCAGCACCTAATATTAAAATAAATTAGTGTTACGAGAGATTTAGGTTTCGTTTGGGCCGGCTTTTTTGTTGCTTTTTAAAATAGTTTATTAATACAAAAATTAAATATTTGTACTAAAAAACTGTTGTAAGAAGCAGCAACAAAGCCGTCCCAAACAAAAACTTAATGAAAATAATAGGATTTCAATTTTAATCAAAATCACAATAATAAAAAGCCACTCATGAGCTCGCTCAATCTCATAAAATAATACCTTTGAAGCTCCTCCCAAGAGAAATTGTTCAGCTAACCGCATAGCCCACATGCAGGCGCGACGGTGGCGCTAGAATGCAAGCACTTTCAGAGCGACGCGGTGGAGCACAGCATTGAGGCGGTGAGCAGCGCCGGCGGCTATTACACCATCAGCGTCCCCAACGACCACGAGGAGGAGATTTGCTACGTGAAGCTTCTTAAGAGCCCGCGAGCTGATTGCGCTGAGTTCGTCGAGAACAGAGAGCAAGCGCGCATTCTGCTCACCGAAAATAGCGGCCAAGCCAACAACTTGCGATATGCCAACTCTTTGGGCTTTCTCAAGGACGAAGCCCTCCCCGTCTGCGCCGAGCTGCTCAAGGCCTACTCACTTGATGATGATTATTAACTAATTCTGAATCTTCGGCCAGCGAGGTAGCTGGTCCAGAAAGAGTTGATTAGAGATATATTGATTTGTTTTTTTATTGAAATCATTGAAACTTTTATATTGATATATTTGTGATTGATTAATGTGAAGAACTTTTTATGGGAGTTGAGTTTGGTCTTTTTGGATTTAAGCATGCATGTTGAGAAGTTGATGTATTGAGTTTTATCTATCTAGTTGAATATTCAAAAGATTATTATACGTTCTACTATTTTATTTTGTGTTTTGATGATGCAAATGATTCAAATATGTGCGACCAAGGGTGTCAAAAATTGACATGACTCAAAATCCGACTCGGACCTGACCACATCGGCGCATCTCACATGTCGGACTCGCATCGACATTCGGCGCCATGCATCGCGCATGATCGCATCCGGCCTCCTCCAACCCTGTTGCGGTGTTTCCGCATTGCCGGCTCCGCCAGTCCGCAAGACGCCGCCAGTTTGCCTCACATGCGGATGCGTTCGCCCAGCCCAAGCCTATGCGGTAACGCGGCACGACTCAACGATTCGGGTTCGCAGGTCTGGTCGGGTCAACCCGGTAACCCGCACAAGTCAGGTTCGGGTTGTATATCCTGATCGTCTAGTTAAACGTGTCGGATCCGCATCAACCCGTTTACACCTGGGTTAACGTGGATTGGACCCGAACCCCACCTGTCGACTCAAATTGACACCCCTATATCTGACAAGTCAAATGATGGTGATGGCGAGGAAAGAAAAGGAGAGGTGCGGCACGATGTTGGATGATAGTAATGATGTTGCTGAAGTGAGACGTATTGAGATGAATGAGAATAATGCTAATTTATTTTGTAAAATTATTTTCTAAAAAAAAAAAATCAATGCATGTATGTATTTAGGTGATCAAATTATTTTTATTTGTAATTATATTTTAAATAAAAATATTTCATTCTATAATGCTATGAAAACTAAAGATGGAAACATAAGTGGCCTCGGAGATTCTGCTTTATTTCAAATAAACCCTAAAGTTTTATTTGATTACTACTTTCTGATTATTCTTTAAAAAAATTTATGCCAAGAAGCTAATTTTTGAAGGAGCTTTCAAAGGTTTATAATCATATTTGAAAAAACCTACAGCAATCTCAAATAGACTATTAATCATAAGGTTGAAATTAAATTCTTATTTTGAAAAAAGCTACTTATTATAAAGCAGAATCGGAGATTAATGTTTCGTTTGGGACGGCTTTTTTATTGCTTTTTAAAACAAAGTTTTAGCACAAGAATAAAAAAAATTTGTACTAAAACCCCGTTTTAGAAAGCAATAAAAAAACCGTCCCAAACGAAGCATAATGCTTAGTTTGGGATGGCTTTTTTACTGCTTCTTGAAACAACTTTCTAGTACAAAATTTTAAAAATTTGTACTACATAGCTGCTTCAAGAAGCAGTAAGAAAGCCGTCCCGAACAAGCCTTAATTTTCTCATTAATTCCACCTCTTTGTTATTTTCCACTTATGTTGATTAAAAAAAATTTATTGAAATAAAAAATTATCTATAAAAAATTGTTTTAAAAATAGTTAGAAAGCCGTCGCAAACATGAAACTTTTACATTTATTCTCAAGCGCATATCTTAGCCATTAATATTGTCTTCTCATTTAATAACATCCCTGCTTACGCTGCCTTTATTCAATTACAAAACGGCATCAATCACGACTCCATGACACATATATGACAGTGGCTGGCGATCTCTCCATTGCCGACGTCGATCTCTTGCTCGAGGCTGCAATCTCTCTATGGAGAGCGGGAGCTGTGGATGCTAACGAATATTGAACTTTAATGATTTTAACTTTGAGAATTATTGATAAATCATCAAAAATCAACTTGGTTAGGCACAAAACTTGATGCACATTTGAATTGGAAATTTCTAGAATTAAATTCAAGATCATCCAAATTCTACTTTCAACAAAAATGATAGTAAAATTGATTGGCTCGAGAACCCAAGGATATAAACAAATTATCCATTCAGATTACAAATAAGATTAGACTAAGAGTTTGAATCATATATAAAAAATTTGGAATATTAATTGGAGGATCAAATGATTTCCAGATTCATACAACATCAAAAAATTATCTTGATCGGACACGAATCTCAATGCAAAATCAAGTTGGAAACTTCCAAAATTAAATTGGGACCATCCGAACTCCGATTTCAGCAAACTTACAATCAAACTGAGCGTCTCGGAAATACGAACCCAACGACACCAAAATCAACTCAATCCGAGCCCAAATGAGTCCAAATCAAGGGTTAGAAGCGCTGTTGGAAGGTTCGAACCACAATTTGGATTGCCAAACGGTTTCCAAACATAATATGCTTATATTCAAATCGAGCGGCTCAATGAAACGAATCCAACGAGTCCAAGATCACCAAAATCCGACATCACTAAGACATTCAAATGTCCATCAAACAATCTATGACCAAATGATTCAACATCGGCCGTCCATCCAGCCACTCTCCATTTACCCCTGATCTCTAACCTATTTTTGGGTCATGCCACTCCAGAAATTTATAAATAGACCCCTCATTTCTCTTGAAAGAGGATCCAAGCAAGAAGAGAAGAGAAGGAAGAAGCTCATCCTCGACTACTGCCGGAGTTTCGTCAGACCATAGCCGGAGTTTCGCCGTACCATCGCCGAGTTTCACCGGATCACCACCTAAGGCTCTTACCTTCACCGGACCACCACTTGAGGCCCTAACTTTCGCCGGACCAACACCTGAGGCCATCACCTTCGACAGACCACCACTTGAGGACCTCGCCTTCGCCAGACCACCACTTGAGACCCTCACCTTTGCCGGACCACCACCTGAGCCCTCACCTTCGTCGGGCCACCACTTGAGGCCCTCGCCTTCGTCGGACCAACACCTGTCGCTCTGTGCTCTGCCGGACGACCACCCGACGCCCGGAATTCTGCCAGACAACCACAAAAGGCCCAGAGTTCTGCTAGACAACCACCAAAGGCTCGGAGTTCTGTCAGACGACAATCTAAGGCCTAGAGTTCTCCCAAACCACCACCTGAAGCCCAAAATTCTGCCGAACCATCACCTGACACCCGGACTTCTGTCATACAGTTATTATTTGTAATCTGATCGCCCTTGGAGGCGAATCAGCCCATTGTAACCAACTCAAGTTTTAGTGGAATCATTTTCAACTGGGTTAAGCCCCATGGTTTTTCCCTTTTTCCAGGCTTTCCACGTAAAAATCTTGTGTTTCCTGTGTGAGCTAGATAACCGTGCAATGCTAAGACGTAGTATTTTAACTCTATCGTCGCGTATATTCTAGCCTGCAACAATGCTAATACTCAAATCGAGCATCTCACCAAGATGAATCTAATGAGCCCAAGAGAGGATAGCTTAATTCTAAGAATATTGAAGTACTTAAAGGCTAAATAAATGCTCTACAATTAAGGGATCAGTATGAGTTGTTCGGTGGAATGTTTCAGACTTTCTCCATATTGAGCATGCCATATTTTCTACCCGTTTCACATGCTTTTGTAAAATTGGTGTCTCCAAATTAAGGGGATGGGCAAACTTTTGTAATCAACACTCACGCAGAAGAATCAACTCACTTTACTTTTCCCTTTTTTCAATTTTCATAAAAAAACTCTAGTACCTTTGTGCTCTTTTATTTATAAATTTGAATGTTGGATTCTCATACAGAACTGGGACGCCAAACTCATTCTATCATCACGAATTTTCTAGCCAACAACATAATCTTTTCTTAAAAAATATATTATTCCTCTTAGGAAAAAAATATCATGCAATTCACCATATATAACAATACACTAAACTTTCTCAAGAAACTTGTGAAGAGTAGCATGTAGAATAATTTCATGAAAGCGAATTAATAGCCCATAAAAGACTACCAATGAACATATATGACCATTTATTGAACCTTTTTTATATGCTCCCATGGTTTATGAAGTCACAACCAAATAGAGGCAACAAGTATGACTAACTAATCAAGTAATCAACAAAATCAAACTTTCCTTCCCAATCTTTATTTAACAAATCTTGAATATAAATCATACATAGATGAATTCCTCTAAATGTCCACTCAATTATAGTTTCCACAAATCAACTACTTCAGTAAACACTTCCACGTGTTTATGAATCAAGCTCTCAAGGAACAAGATAGTCACTTTGCCATCCCATTTCCCATCCCAACAAGCACAAAGTATCATCTCCTGAACCATACTCTTCCAAATTCATCAGCAAGGTTATTCCAAGTAAAGTTTCATATATGCCCTCTGCTTGAGCATGAGATCCATCAGAGGCAAGAAACTCATGCAATACACCATTCAGCTCCAGCCAACTGCATCCTGCAACTTTCTCCACCTTCCTCACCCTCATCGCCATCCTCATCCTCGCAGCTTCCTTCCACCTCTTCGACACAGAATACAAGCTTGCCAAAAGCAAGTATCCACTGCTCTGCTCTGGTTTCATTGCAACTATATGCTTCCCCACCTTCTCACCCAAAACAAAATCTCTATGAATCATACAGGCACCAAACAAAGCTCCCCAAATACTAATACTTGGCTCCTTGGGCATGCTTTCTATGAAACAAAGTGCCTCTTCCAAATGCCCAGCTCTACCTAAAAGATCCACCATACAACCATAATGCTCTAACTTTGGCTTTATTCCATACACTTTTAGCATTCTATCAAAGTATATTTTACCTTCATGTACAAGTCCACCATGACAACAAGCACCAAGAACACCTAAGAAAGTAATATCGTTGGGCTTAACTCCTTGCTGCAGCATTTGAGAGAAGAGATGAAGACACTCTATGCCAAGTCCATGCAATGCCAATCCATTAATCAAGGCAGTCCAAGAGTATACATCTTTGTTTGGCAATCTATGAAATACGGAGAAAGCGTCATCGATTTGTCCACACTTTGCGTACATATCGATCAATGCACTTCCGACAACAGAGTTCAATTCCATGCCAATTCTATCCACGTAGCTATGAACCCATCTTCCCTGTTCCAGTGCTCCCAGATGAGCACAGGCAATGAAAATGCTTGAGAGAGTAAGTTGATTTGGATTAGGTCCATCGACAAGCATGCTGCGGAAGATAGACAAAGCTTCCTTGAATCTGTTGCACTGGACATAGCCAGAAATCAAAGAGGTCCAAGAAACCACATTTCTAAACGGCATTTCATCAAATGCTTTTCTTGCATCAAAGCAGCAGCCGCACTTCATATACATGTCTACAAGTGCAGAGCCAACAAAAACGTCTCTTTTCACCCTCCCAGATTCTACATAAAAGGCTTGAATGCTTCTCCCAAGCCAAATATTACCATCCATTGAGCTGCCATTAAGTACACTAACAATTATCATCTCATCAATTACAGCACATGAAGATCTCATCTCGATGAAGTAATCCAGACCTAGCTCCGGGAAATGATTCTTTACATGCACTTGAACCATAGCATTCCAAGAGATGGCGTCCCTCTGTGGCATTTCATCAAACAGCTTGCGAGCTGAATCTAAGAAGCAACCTTTCACATAGCACCATAGAAGGGAATTCTGCACAAAAGAATCAGCTTCCAGCCCGAGTTTGAAAATCTGGGCGTGGATCTGTATTGGATTTGCAGAACCAGAGTTCGAGAGGGATTTAAGAAGAACAGGGAAAGTGTGTTCGTTGGGAGTCAAACCATTTTGGAGCATTTCAATGAATTGAGAGACGGCTGCATCGTACTGGCAGCGCAAGGAGTACCCTTGGATCATGTTATTCCAAAGCGAGATGTCTGGGCATTCGATTCGATGAAAGAGAAGAGAGGCGTAGTTGATGTCGCCGGGAAGAGAAAGGGCGGCGGAACGGAGGATTCTGCCGAGGACTTTGGCATCGCAGCAGAAGCTAGCGGTGATGAGAACAGCATGGATTTGCTTCAGAAAGCTAAGGGTTGTGGGTGATCTAAGCTCCAGCAGGGCGCGGGAAATTAGAGTGGGGAGCTTCGCGAGCATTGGAGTGTGGTTGCTCCATGAAGAGCAGCAGTTTATCAGATGGATAATGAATTCATGGAGGAGATATTGAATGAAAGATTAGCTTGAACTGGATTTTGCTTGCAGCAATTCAATTTAAATTTCAACGGTCAAGTGAATTTACGCGGTTCTTGCATTATAACGAAGAAGAATACCAATTCTTCCGAGTTCTCTCTTGTGTACAACAAATAACACAAATATTTTTTTTAAAATCTTTGTTATGACCATCACATTCTATAAATTATATTTTAAATATCTATTTCTTATCAAAAAAATTTAGTCATTTGTTTATAGAAAGTCACATGCAAAAATAAATGATTAATAATAATAAATGAAATATAATATAAGATTGAGAGATTCATAGCTATGACAAATAACATATGTTAAGGATAAAAATATCATATTAAAGCTAAATGTCATGCCATGTTTTTTGTAACCATATTCATGATTATATTACATGATAATATATTAAACTGGTTGATAGATAATATTGAAATCATACTAGCATTAATATTTATACAACATAACATATCATACTAACATGACTTACTAGGTGTTAGTCATGTTTATTAATTTTTCTTATAGTTTGATAGATCTTTTTTATTTTACTTATTATATTGATTTTATTATTGATTTTTGATATTTTTATTGCTCACATTAAGTTATGATTGATATTGACTATAACTTAACATATATATATATATATATATATATATATATATATATATATAATTTTTTCCATATTTGATTATGGGGCGTTACACCAACGGTGGCCGTCGATAGTCGATGGCTGTCAAGCAAGCTTATTTGCAGTGTAAAGCTTTCTCACTCAAAACTAGACGAGTTTGCTTTATCTAAAAAATGAACTAGAATAATTTACACTACATTTATTTTACTTTACTTTGAATTCCTTTTTCATCTAACCAAGCACTAATAATATTAAATCTCCTACACTTAGAATACTTTACATCCTACAGTATTCCAACCAAACATCCCTTAGTAGGGAAGATTTGTTCAACATGTCTTCCTTAGTTGTGTGATTTAATGCTTGTGGCTTCTATAATGATAAGATGATTGTCCTTAGTTGTTGGCAATGTTCTTAAACTTTCTAATATACTCTTCATGTTATTGATTGGCTTATTGACGAAGCACATCAATTTGATTTAATAAAACAATTATATGTTTAACTATATGAGTTTAAACAAAAGACTAAGATGGTGCTAAAGTAAGAGTCTAATCGGCCCAATATAAGAAACCACTCATGAATTAATAATTAAATTAAAAATTTTAATATTTAAATTTTAAATTTATCATCTAGAAAATTTATATTTTAATAAGGAAAATATATGTGTTGGTCATTTAATAGATATAAGATAAATTAATGAACATGATTGGCACCTTTCTTGATTAATGGCCACCTATTACCTTTCACCCCAAAAATTTTTCTCTTATTTTTGAACTATGATAGTCATTATAACTCTATAAATAGTATTATGTTATGAGAAATGATAATTGGAGGGATTGACTAGTTATATTTTTATTTTTATTATTACTATTCTTAAATTATCTTTTAAAAAGTCAACCAAACTTTCTTCAAAGCTTTCAGCTTAGTTAAAGATCCCTTATATATAATCTTATTCTCCATATTGCTATGTTTTTAATCTCACAAAACTCTATCATTTACTCCATATCATAAGTGAAATTCTAATCTAATCCTCCACATTTATTTCGAGCCATTTGTCACACTCAAACCTCATTTCCTAAAGTGACATAGTAAATACACTCAAATTAGCCCAAAAAAGAAAAATATTGACATTCTTTTTATCATAGCTAGGGGTGTCAATTTGGGTCAACGGGTCGAACTCGGAACTGACCCGACACTATTCGGGTCAACCCGAACCTAAACGGGTTAGGTTTATGGACCCGAACCCGAACCGATTCGGGTCCAGGCCAACCCGACCCGACACGAATGACACGGGGTTGACCCAAAATTGCTAGTTTTCGGGTCAAAAATCGGATCAATCTTCGATTTTCGGGTCAAAAACGGGTCAATCTCTGGTTTTCGGGTCAAATATGAGTTTCCGTGTCACTTTTGGGTCAATTTTGGGTTGCTGGGTCAACCCGAACTCGAACTGATTTTTAAAACGGGTTGATTTGTTGAACCCGGACCCGACTCGTTTCGGGTTCGGGTTGACCCGAACCCGAATTTTTCCGGGTCGGACTCGGATCGTGTTTTGGGTCGTGTCAAAAATTGACACCCCTAAATTCATAGCCCTCCAAACCTTTCAACTTTCAACAAAAAAAAAACTTTAGATCACTTCTTTTAATAAAAAACTAAATATGTATAAGCATTTTTATTAACTAATTCCTCCGAAATAAGCATTTTTATTAACTAATTCCTCCAAAAAAAATGTCCCATCTTGATCACTTATTCAAGTGGCTTAAAAATGATGGATAATCATATCACCAAGGGCACTAACATGTATAGAGACGTTACAATATGTAAATTTCTTCTTGAATCTCATCATTATCTATTTTTCTATTGCCCCTTTCTTTTGGATTTTGAGAAAATTGATTAGAATATACTATTCTTTTGAATTTTTAGGTCAAACCCACGCTCACCCGCACTAGTCCTCGCGCTCGTGCACCCGCTCATGCTCGCATCCGCTAGTTTCGCCGAATGGTGTCGGGTCGGGTTAACCCAGCAACCCGACGGGTTTGGTTTGGGTCAGCATTTTCGACCCGTTTACATACCCGGGTCAGGTTAGGGTTTACCCGTTTGAATCCGGGTCAATTATGAGTTCGACTCGAACCCGACCGGTGACCCGAAATTGACACCCCTAGTTGTTATATAAATGAATACAAAATAAAAGAAATACAATATAAAATGAATAGATAGTATTTGAATTATTTAAAATTATTCGGATGAGTGTAAATGGAATAAAGTAGATTTTTTCTTATTTGATTTTAAGTAAAATGAAAGCAATATAAAGCAAAATAATGGTGGTGACCGATGGCGACATGTAATGGTTAGTGGCAGCGAACAACGGTGGGTGGCGATCGATAATGGTGGTTTGTGGAAATTCGGCCACGATGATGGGAGATGACAATGTAGTTAGTTGGCTTGCAGAGAAAAAAAAAAGTTAAAATTAGATGAGTTTAAAATTTATAAAAATGAACTTAATAAATTTTTACAGTGAATTCTTTTTCAACAAATCAAATATTTAATTTTTTTTCTATATTACATTTCTTGTACTTTGAATTATTTTTCAACAAATGAAACATCTCCATGAGATTTTACTTTACAAGTTTATTTTTAATAAATCTTATTTTGAAACGCTAATAATCAAAAGCACATTAAATGAAAAAAAAAAACCAAAAAAATATTGGAATCATGCATTTTAAATGCAATAATTTTAAAAATTTAGACATCTATTTGATTGAACAAAATAAATTCAATATTTTAAAATTTGAAAGCGACAATTTAATTCAATTTTTTTATATATTTTAAAACCATCCAACAAAATTTTAAATACGCATTCGTTAAACATAAGAAATTAAACATCTCAACTTATTTTACAAAATCCAATATTTCAAACATTAAATAGACTCATTTTAATACCCATTAAAAAAACACAGAAGAAAACATTGCGCGGAGGATCCGAAGAACCCTACTCCCCAGCTGTTCTTCCACTCCGCGAGATGCCGAGACAGGAAATGGATTTACCCGACCGAAGCTCCATCAGATCCCCTACTTTCATCGGTTTCCGAACCTCCGAGGGGCCGCACGATGATATGTGAACTTTCTCAGAAGCAGATGTCAAACCAAATGGCCATTTCCACCCCTCCCCCCTCTTCCTCATCCTCTCCAGCTGCAGCCGTCTCCGTCGCCGGCGTCCGATCGCCACAGTCAGTTCTAGCACAACCCCACCTTCCTTCTTCCCTCTCTTTTAACTTCCTTCTTCCTCCCACACAGCCATTGACATCGTGCCCGCCGCCTGATCACCACCCTGAACCGATTGTGGCGGTGGGGAGAGTGCGGCTGATTGATATCCTGCCATACGAAGGGGCTCCGAGCAGCACTTATCTTAGGGCTGTGGACGCCTTGTCACGGTCACTGACAAGGCACAACGCGGTGGTGATCGAGCTGGGGAATGAAGAAGAAGTGGTGATGCGATGCGCTCTGGAGTCGGTACGGATGTTTTTCAAGGCTCGTGCACAATGTGGGAGCGGTTGGGGAGGTGGGAATTGGGGGAAGTCGGGCCGGGGGTTCTACACTTACCGCGCTGGGAGGTAATATTTTGTAGGGAAGTTGTTCCAACTTCATCAATTCTGCACGTTTTATTGTGTGAACCCAATCCGTGAACACATTTGATATTGAAAATTCTATTTTTTCTACTCGTCTATCTCCTTCGCTTGTAATAAATTCATAGATCTTTTGATATCAATTGAATTAGATCTTTTTTCTTCGATTATTCTAAAATCATTTTAATAAAACCTTTTTTTTAATAATTCTATCTTTTCAGTTCAAGGTACTCATACTATTTCCTTATATTTTGTATAACTATTGTATTACTTGTCGTTTGAGTTGTTTGTTTTCAGTATGCAGTATCGGGCGAGAGAAAATGAGTTAATTTTGTTATGAGTAGTGTCATGGCCATCAATTGCAAGCCACGAGGGAAACAGGTTTTTTTAGGAATAGATATGGGAAGTTGTGTTGATTCATCTAAGAGACTTTTATTTTTACTTGTTCTGAAGGAGATGTCATTCATGTTATGAAAATTCACGATTTGAAACAATTAGTTAATTTTGCCCCTTACTCGAAAAACAACTATGGCTAATTGGTAGTTGCAAATGGAAGAACTTCGGGTTTCTCTCTTTATTTTGTAGAATTTTGACAAAGATGAAGGTTACAAGGTCTCAATGATGGTTATCTAGTTGCAGAATAGGTTTCTACATTTTAATTTCATACTTGACATTCACTTCTATTTTAAAAACTTTCAAAACCTATGATTCAGAATCCTTTTCATTATGAGGCTCTAGGAAAAAAAAAAACAAAATCTACAATTTTTCTGGATCTTTCAAAACTCATGCCTCAATTAAACTCATGACTCAATTGATCAAAGCATGGTAAATCTTAGTGTTTTGAAACCCACTGAGGCGTTGTTTTCAATTATATATGAGAGTTTATTTGACTCTATTATGGGCATTTCAAAATATTTTAATTAGGCATTTAATAGAAATTTTTAGTTTGTGGGCTTTTGAGCTTTAAAACAATTAGATTTCAGTTAAAAAAACTACAAAAACCAAAATAAAACCTAAAAAAATATACTCTCCTCTTCTTCGTGAGAGTTTCTACAACCGACTAGACTCGCGAGTTTATGCTTCTGCAACTAGCCACAAGTTCAAGCTTTTGATGCCAGCTGCAAGCTCAAGATTCTGATGCCAGCCACAAACTCAAGCTTTATTGATGTCAGTACCGTACTCCATTAGTTCTTCTATTTTTTTCTAGTTTTTCTTCCATTTCCTTTCTTCTTCTAGAGTTAGCTTTATTTTAAGGCTGCTATTTTTTTTGAACTTTATTTCTTTTTAGTTTCTTTTTCTTAAGAAATATATTTTTTTCACTTTTAGGTTTGAGCTACTATTTTTTTTTTCTCTTTTCAATTTCCTTTCTTCTTTTAAGTTTGTAGAACTAGTTATATTTTTGGACTTCAGCAGCTCTATTTGTTTTTTTAAATCCTTATCTTTTATATATATTATGGATAAACTAGAATCATATTGCTTTTTTTTATTTAATGTTTAATCACAGGTGTAAGACTTCTACTATAATGGTGAATGATGGTGTTAAGAGAAAAGATATTGCTTGGAAGTGTGAGACTTAAGTTAATTTTGATGTAGAAAAGGCAAAGAAAGGCTACATATATAACAAATGTCATTTTTGCAGCAAAATTATTGCAGGTGGTGCTAAACAAACTAAAAGATCAAACTAAAGTCTCAATAAATCCCTAGCAGTTTGGATTATTTTTTTGGGAGTGAAACATTACTTATTTTCATTTCTGCAGCTTTAGCCTAGTTTTTGTATGTCGAATTAAAATAACTAATATAGTTTAAAACTTTGTTCAACTAGTTGTGTTTTTTATAGCAGATTTTTGAAAGAAGTATACACAGCTATTTTATTTTATCGGTCTCTTGAATATCCTTGGTTATGAAAACTTTTTCATTTCCCTCCTGATTCTAATACTCATAATTTGTATCTCAGGTATTAATCCATTTAGATCAGAGCCTTGACTTAGGGCATTTCATTAAGAGAATTTTGTAAACTAGCATTCTAAATATGAACCATCTAAAATAATATTTAGAAACTCTATTGTTTCTAGTTATGTCTATTTAACCTGAATTCGACTTGTTGGCTAATTTTCATTTCCATTTTGTTCATTTTATCCTTATTAGTAGTTTGTGAGGCTGATAGTACGTTGATATTTTATATTTTGGTCATAATGCATGCTAGAACCTTGGAAGATGGAGACCTATCACCTCCTTGCATGAGTGATGCTTTTAGGTGTTTGAGCAGGGCGGCTCGGTCATCACTTTCTTCAATAGCCAAAAATCTTCGTCTGCGAAGCGAGTAATACTACTGTTACTTACTGTAGTTAATTCAATCATTTGCATTCGTTTTGCTTTTATTATTTGTTTCTTAACTGTTAAGTGCCGGCAGTGTTTTCAACCATTTGCTTGATGATACACCATTGCCTTTGAATGAGGTCTCATCATCAGTTTTGGTAGCAACCTATTCTCATGCCTCTTTACAGAATGGTAAGGGGTCTCTAGGAGGGAAATCTTCAGTTAGTGAAGTCGAAAAAGGATTGTTAACAATTATTGCTTCCGACCATCCAGGCATCCAGGTATGAAGCCCCATCTTCTAACTCTTGGTATCTTTTTTTTTTTTTTCTTTAGTTTATTTTTTCCATTTGAGTTAGACCTGTAATTTTTGGTATCTTATCAAAAGTGTATACATATATGTAACTGGTTGTTGTTGTAGGTTTACCCAATTCTTTTGTATGATGGCTACTGCTAAAATTATGCTATTTTTATGATTATTTTACTTTTTTTAATTGTTCGAATGATTTATTTATGTTGATAGGTTTGTGACCCAAATGGCCATTGGTACCTAGCAGATAAAGGTTCTACTCCTGCAGACTTGTTGCTACTTACTGGAAAGACACTAAGTCATGCTACTGCTGGCCTTCGCATTGCAGCTTCTTATAGGGTTGCTTCCGACTACAACTCTTGTGGAAGGTTTGGATTCTTCTAAGTCCTGCTTTGTCAGAACTCTTCATTCATAATATGTTTCCATAATATTTATTTTGGCATCTGATGAAGGTTTCCTTTGTTATTTTAGGGCATCATTGACATTTAGACTAATGCCACAAGCCAATGCTATCTTGGACTGTTCTCGAATTGCAGCAGCTGGCCATGTGATTCCACAAGGTTACCAACCCATTTCTGTAAGCCAGTTCATGGATGACTTGTCTGCAGAAGAAGATATCATGTGCAACCCTCCTGATAGTGCATGCGTAAGTAAATTTAGAAGTTTGTGTAGGAATCGGGACAAAAAAAAACAACGCAATGATTATATTTTTTCATTCTTTTAATTTACAGCAACTATCATATCTAAGTTTAAAGGCAATGTCATGAAGTGATAACTAGCTTTTAAATATGTTTGAATTTAATTTCAACATTATGTCAGGCCATGTGTGGTTCAGATATTATGTCATGTGCCACCACCGTGTTCAATGTACAGTTGTACGCTACTTTAGTATAAATAAAGATCTGGCAAAATGAAAAAATGGATCACTTTTCTTCAGTGAAACTTCAATTCTAGTTTTTTGAATAAATATCTGTAATTTTTCTCATTTAAAAAACTCGGCTTACTAAAAGAGTGAGAAGATTAGTTGCATAATATCTGTTTGAATTTATGTCACAGTCAAATGAAGACATTTTGATACTTCAAATTTGACCCAAATACCAGTATATTATCAAATCATAAATGGCAGCGTCTTAATTTAAGTTAAAGATTGAACGAAGGTCATAGTTGTGGCATTTACAGAAACTATTGCTGAGGCAGGGACTGTGATGGTAGGCTGCAGCAATTATTAGACTTTTTTTTTCTTTGTAAAGAAATAAAAATGAAAGCTATTTGAGTTGATTGCAACTTAATCAGAAGTATGTTCCACTTGGCTTGTGGATTTAATTGAGTGACCACCCACGTTGAAACTGTTTGGGTAGAAAAGACGAGAAAGACTATAGTTGGTATGCCTTTAGGCCTTAGTAGACACATGTTTATTTTGATATTCTTAAGCATTCAAAAAGCGGCAGCAATGCTGAGAACATGACTGCATGAAAATATTTCCCCTCTTAATTTAGAAAAGTCGAAAAAATTAGTTTGAATTTTATTACTTGATTTTGTACAAAATGTAGAAGTATTTATAGACTTCTCCAAGTACTATGGAAATAAATCAAAATTATGTACAAAATGTAGAAGTATTTATAGACTTCTCTAAGTACTATGGAAATAAATTACAATTATTAAAAAAAAAGGGGGGAAAGTCTCCAAGATGGGTTGATGGCTAGAATAGAAAAATGAAGCACATGGATTGCAATCTAAGAGCTAGAAGGGGATCGATCCAACAATTAGAACTCTAAATATATGTGCACAAAGATTCCTACTAAGATTGATTGACTTGTGGGTCCTACGATCCTTCAATATTCCTCAAATTGAATAATATAAATCTACCATTCTAAGTTTGCTTACAATATTTTTGAATATTGGGTTGCCGAGTCGTTTGATGAGAATGTTTGCTAGTTGATTTTTTATTGGCACATATGGAGTGCAGAGGAAATCACTTTACAATTTCTCTTTTATAAAACGTCTATCCACCTCCACATGCTTGTTATGGTCATATTGTACTGAATTATGAGCAACGCTGATTGTTGATTTATTATCATATTATATCTTCACTATATCTTTCCATTTGATTTTTAAAACTTTTAAAATAATTTTGATCCACAAAAGATCACAAATTTCTTGAACAATTGTTCTAAATTTAGATTTAGCATTAGATCTTGAAACAACAAGTTATTTATTGCTTCTCCATGTTATGGGATTTTCTCCCAACAGTATCAGTATTCAATCGTGGTTCCTTTTTTATTTGTGATCATGCATAATCATTAGTATATCTTTCAATTTGTAAAACATTCTACTTTTTATAGTGAGTCCTTTAAACAGGACTTGATTTATGATAACTGAAGATCTAGAAATAGCTTAGCAGTGAGATTCCTTAGGTTTGTGCAGGAGTTGACTTATGAGACTCACTATAAATGCGATGTATGGACAAATGTGAGATAGATTGATCATTTTTCCAACTAATATTTGATAGTCTCATATCTGCTTCATTTTCTTCTTCATCTGCGTTTAGTTTCTAAAATTATTTTCATAACATACGTACAAATATATCCAAAATTTCTAAGTCATTAAAAATTTCCATTAAATTTAAAATTTAGGAAACCATAAAATCTTACTATCTTAGCTGTTATATTTCTTCAAAATATTACCTAAATTTTCCTTTCCTTTGAAATTAAAATTTCATAATTAGCTATATAATATAAATGATTAAATATTTCTGAAATCAGATTCATAATTATACTAAATTAATTTCTAATTTCAATCAAAATATTTCCATTTAAATTTGGAAATTTGAAACAATATTATTTCTCTAAATTAATTTTGTTAAACTTCCAAATTCTTCAAAATTTTCCTATATATATATACATACATGCATTTATATGACATCCTTCTCATCATCATCTTCTTCTTCTACTTATAAAAACCCTAGGATGTTTTTTCTTTTGTCCTAAATTGGATTTAGGAAACTTATTGTGAGAAAAGGAACTTGCCATTTAGCTTTAGGATAAAATTCTTAGTTTTTTTGGTGTCGAAATCATTGTCTTTTGGTGTCAACAAAACCTACCTAGCGGCCTGCCTTTGCCCTGTTCTTGCGAAAACTATGCTAGGTCTCCTCTAGACGTGCCTGCCCGGCTTGCTCCATTTTACCTCATCTACTTACGGTGGACATTCACATGAAGGTTAGTCTTCAAGCTCCTCTTCCTCATCACATCTATTTCTCTGAGTTATTGGTCTAAGTATCTTTTAATTAAAATAACTATCCTTATTTTCTTATCAAATTTATGATCAAAATTGGCATGCACTTTGTGCAAATGCAGTCTTAACTAATGTTAACTAATATTTTAATCGGTTCTTTGCGACTACAAAATTCTCAATTTTGTTGCCTTCACAATTTACGGCGGCTCATTAAGGTTGCATTTTATACAATTCCATGCTCATTAAACATTATGACCAAATAATCAAAGTTACTCAGGATATCACGAGTGTTAGATTGTTTTTGGTTAATTGAACTGTGATTTTGACATTATGTTATGCAACTTTCAGATTGGCCATTCATTTTTCTTTTATTTTTTTTGATATCTTAGTGAGAAGTCTTTCTATTTTGAATTATAAAGTAATTTGTTTTTGTTTTGATTTTAAGTATTTCCCATTAGCCATTTATAATCCTGAATATTTTGGTTTACAGGAAGTTCAAAACAGTCTTACAACTGAGCCTTCATTTAGAAGTGTCCTTTCAGATCCCTTATCGTAAGTGTTATTTTTTTTAATTATTAAGTACTTTTAATAACATTTGTTTTGTATTAGCACTTTAAAATAGAGTTAATTGCAGTAAAATCAAAGTTTTAATTTGATTTCTTGGAAAAAGTCACCCCTCCTTTAAGCCTCCTCAATATGATGATTAATCAGATTTATCTTAAAAACCAAAATTTATTTTGGTCTAGGGTCGAGATTTTCTATGGGTGTAAGCCCTACCTCTCCTACTAATAGTAATAATAGAAATACAAATAAAAAAATTAAATCACAAATCAAATATGCAGCCTAATTGTTTAAGTGTAGGAGATATGACATGCAAATGTCCATAATTTAATACCAAGAGTGTCCAAGTATTGCTTCAATATAATTTATTACAGTTAAGAATATTAGAATATGCCTGCAAATAATTAATTATCTTAATCCTACAAATGAGACGACATAAGTTGTACTTGATGTAGGTTAAATAGCTAAGCTATGTAAGTTATAACATTAAGGGTGCATTTGGGACGGCTGTCGAAGTTGTTGTATAAAAATCATTATATTTTATTTGGATAATATTACTGTGAATATGCTATGCTGCAACTAATGCGAACAAATTATTTTTATACCCTTATATATATTTAGATTAAAGGACATGGCTTAAATGTCAAAATTTTTTAAAATGTATATGATAACAAATGATAACTAACTAACAGTTCTAAATTAAAATTGTATCCACTTTTACAAAATATTTTATGATTTTTAAATATCAAAGTAACATAATTTTTTTTATAATGTACTATAATACTATTACAAAATCATTTCATAACTTACTTTTGCTAGAAAACATTAGTAATACACATTAAGAAAGAGAAGCCATCATTTCTTCAAAAAATAATTCATTTTTTGGTCTGCTACTATCCCTTATTTGCTCACCACATGACACGTGTCCTAGGTACTCCACCTGTGGTTGTGCAAACAAATATTTCTTTAGGTTGGCATATAACTGGTTTCTCCTTCAACGTCTATAGTACTGTCTTCAGATGACCCATATGCTCTACCTCCGTATGACTATATATTAGAATGTCATAAAAAATATTAAGATAAACTTTCTGTGGTAGGGCTGAAAAATCCGTTTCATGAGAGACTGAAAAGTGGCTGGGGCATTGGTAAGGCTGAAAGGCATCACAAAAAACTCGTAGTGATCTCATGAGTCTTGAAAGATGTCTTGTGTACATCTCGTCTTCATTCTGATCTGTGGTATCCCGACTTCATGTCAATCTTCTAGAAAATGACTGCTCCAAACAACTCATCTAACAATTCATCGATTACAGGATAATAAACTTGTCCAACACAATTTCCTTGTTCAGGGCCTGGTAATATCCGAAAACACTTATCCACTCCTTCTCGGAGCCCTGAGAGGTGGTTCTTGATGGAAGAAACTTGCCTCGTTGAACTCCTCCTGTTCGATCTCCTTTCTCTTTGATTCGGCCAAGGGAACCTCGATCAAAGTGTAGAGGGTTAGCAATCAAAACTGTCAGTGGAGCTTTGGATTGCATCTCTATGAGCTTCTTTATCTTCTCTTCCATCTCTCTCAATTGGCTCTCCATCCTATTTTCCAGGTTGAAAAATATTTCCTCCATCCCTGATTTGATTTGCTCTACATCCCCTTCCAACAGATCAATCTCCTTTGCTGCCATTCACGCATCTAAGTTCCAAATGCAAAAAAAAAAAAAAAAAAAATTCCAAATGCAAAAAAAAAAAAAAAATGGCAACTATGGTCTTCAAATAGCAAAAATCAGCAATGAGGAGGAAGTACGCAATAGAAATCAGTGAAGAGAATTGTGATTTTGGTCCATGACACAGCTCTGATACCAATTTGATGCGCCTTGGTATAAAAAATAGCAAATTACTCCAAGAGATTCAACACAAAAATAATTTTTTATTGATAGAAAATCAAATAAGAATAAAGCAAGATACAATGATCCTCTTTTGAGAAGAGGACCTTCTCTCCCAAACCCTAGATGCCATTTGGATTCCTTACAAAAAGAAGACTACAACACTCTCAAATCAAATTCTCCATACAAACATAACATAAATCCTACTACTTATAGCAAAAAATAAAACAACAAATTCCAAAGCATCCCTCCCCCAATTTCCTCTCAAATCAACCCCTAAATCAGCCATCTTTTATTAGGAAATATCTCATAATTAATCTCCTCCAATTCAGCCCCCAAATCCGCCCTTTTTAATTAGGAAATATCTCTTAATTAATCTCCTTCAAATCAGTCCTTTTTAATTAGAAAAATCTCCTAATTTATCCCTTTTAATTCCTCTTCTCACATATGTAATGATAGGTTTATTGGGCCCCACAAGTGGGGCTGAATTTCCCTCTACCGTGTCAAATACCCAATAAAGATATATTTGAGGGTTCTAGCATCTAATTTACACCTTTGTTGTTTATACATATGGACATAGGCAACGCGGCCAAATATTTTTGAAGGAATTTTTTAAAGAAAATTACTTATGAGAAAAAAATTTGCTAGAGAGTTTAAAAAACTTTTAAAACCAATCATTTTTTAGGGTATTCTATTGATTAGTTAAGTTGCAATTAGGATAGCTTTTCCCCATTATCTATTTGGTAATCGGTTTTGAAAAAGAGGAGTCTTGATGACATCCATAAGGTGATAAATTTTTTTGTGGCACCCATTTTGTTGGGGATTATCATGATAGGATTGGTGAATGATACACTTTTTATTGAAGAAAGATGATATTGTGTAATTGAAGTAATCATGCATATTATTTATCTAAAATATTTTGATGTCGGTATTGAATTGTTTCTTTATCATGGAAGTGATATACCTATATCATTTGAGTGCAATAATCAATGAAAATGATAAATCTAGTTGCTCCAAAAATGTCAGGGATTTTGAATGGTTCCTAAATATGAGAATGAACTAACATAAAAATAACATAATGATGTCTTGCAATTTCACAAGTCTCACAATGGAATTTTTCATTAAAAATGGAAGAATCGTACATTGTAGAGTTTTTAAGAAGGGATATCATAGCCTATAACTATAATGATGCTTCCAAATGATTTCAATATTGTGAGTGGAAATGAAGGAGCACAACAAGTGATTTTTATTTTCAATAATATATAGTCTATCATTCTTGTTAGCTTGCCCAATTATTTTTTCTCATAGTGAGGTCTTGAAATACACAATGATTAGTGAAAAAGTTACATTGCAGCTGTGATCTTTAGTGATTTTATAGATCGATAAAAGATTTAGAACAAGACGAGAAACATGTAATATGTTATTGAGGGTAAATTTCTTTGACCTGGAATAATTGTTAGTAGGATTGCAAATGAATGGAGCGGATTCGAGTTGGAGGGTGCTCGAGTTTGAGCTCGTTTATCCAAAGCTTGTTCAAACTCAATTCGAGCTCGATTCAAACTTTTTTTATGATGTTTTGATAACAGTAATACTAGTACGTGAATAATGGTTTATAATAGCACCACCGTGATCCTTGAAGCACAAATACTTCTAGAGGGTTGATAAGTTATGCTAAATATGTTGGCCATTTGCGCTCTAGGACACCATGTCGAACATGCCATTTAATGTCTCACTTTTTCTCTCTTTCTTTTTTTGTTTTTTTTTTTTTTGAAAAATTCTCACTCTTTGGACGCCTAGACTTCTTGGGGCATCAAATATTTATTGGACTCTTCCCACGACGCTATGTGAATTTTTTTTTTTAATTTCTATTTGATTTATGAAGTGGGTTTTATTTCTAATAATATTATTTTTATATATTTCATATATCTTATCAATTCATGTATGTCCAATATTTTTTCAGCATTGTTTTTTCTTGTGTCCACATTGTGTTATTTCTAAGTATTAGTATCCTTGTCCATGCATCATAGCTAATGATGAAACGATGAGTCCAGGCTTGAACTTAGGTATTGTGATCAGGCTTTGTATTTGTTGGTAAAAAAACCCAATTTTATGAACTTAGTTTAAAGGAATCTACAGTAGTTATTCTGTTGGAACCTTGTTTTGAAAGTCGTCTTAAAACTTGAACTGAGGGATGCTTGTTATTTGACAAGGCATGTTCTATGTATTCATACAAAAATTTAAATTAGTTGAAAACTGTTAATTGTAGAAATAGTGAAACAAATAACTTTTTTTTTTTTAAGCAGTAAAAAATTTGAGATACTAGTACGATGAAAATAATAAGATGGGTTGGATTGCAGAGATTAGATGATTCTCCATAGTTTTGGAGTCGAGTCCAAATTGGTTTGGAGACGCATTTAAAGGCATTTCATTCAGTTCACGGTGTGCAAAATGCTACTATATGCCTTTATGCGTTTTATTAATTCTGTGGGTATGAAAAAAAAAAAACAAAGTTTTGAGGTCCATGGTTCCATTGCAACAGTAAACTGATTCTCCTGTCCTAATTTAAAACAAAAATGATCATTTGCTTCTTGGATTCAGGTAATTTGTTGCAGGTCAGAATGTCAGATGGCTTTGTTGCATACAATTTCATGTTTTAGCCTTTTTTTAATCTTGAAATTTTGGTCTTGCTGGTTTTCTTACATCTCTATCCATTGACTTCATGTCGAATTCTGCATGATTTGGAATTAAAAAATTGCAGATTTTAGCATTCCCTTACCGGGTACATGGCACATGGACATAAGGAACTTGATTATTTGTGTTCGTTCTTATATTCCTTGATAAAATATGATTCTTTTATTGTTACTTGCATCCTGCAAAAATGAAAACTTTGTGATGTAAAACAATCATGCCGAGATGATATACTTGATGAATTTGCACGCTTAATTTTAGAGAGAACAAATAATTATATCTTTATAATGATTTGGAACGACGAGATAAAACATTAAGAGCGGTAAAACGAGCTTTGGCTAAATCACATGCATATGAATTAAGACCGTAAAACATTCAATTAATCTAACATTGCATACATGAATGGTTCAACGAAAATCCCTAAATTAACAACGAGATTAGGCACTATGCATGAGTCCCTCACGCAACTCTCTTGTTCTCTAAGCGTAGTGGTGAAGAGCTTGACATGATCTTTGTGAGTCAAAATTTAGCCTCAATTGAACATAAACTAGGAGAATAGGAAACTTGGGGAAGAGTTCACCATCGTCAAAATTCTTAGATTAATTTGAGGGGCGAGGGAGAAGATCCGGAGTCCGGTGGTTGAATTTAACGAAGTCCTGCGTGTGGACAGCAGTGTGGGATCTTCTGGGCAACCAATGAGAGCCTTCCGGATGGCGAATCAGCACTAGAAAACTGCTGGAATCTTGAAACAGCAGCTGTGACTTTTCCGGACAGCAAATAGGGGTTCCTGGAGAGCAGGAGAGCAGTTTGTCTCGTCGGAAATATTCAGGACAGCAGCCACGTGGTCTCCCGGGATAGCTTTGTTGTTGATTTGGGCACTCTTGGACAGAGGACAGCAATCTGGAACTTTCCCAAACAGTGGACAGCAGGTGGAAATGCAAGAAAATCTGTAACAGCTTTTAGGATTCTCTGGACAGCAACATAACTCCAGCAGTCAGCAGTTACGGAAAGGGTTTGGAAGAGTGACCGGTGGAGGAAGAAGGGGGGAATTGGATTAATTAGATCCTAGATTTATGGGATCTAATTAATAGAGGGGGGAGGGGGTTAAGGTGGCCGGCCAAAGGGAGTGGGAAGAGGGATTTATTACTAATCCTGAAATTAAATTCAGAATTTGAGAAGTTTTGGGGGGAAATCAATTTGAAATTTGATTTCAAATTAGGTTGTAATCAATGCATTAATTGGGAATTGAATGGGGCTCCAACCAAGGTGAGGCCGGCGGCATGTGGAGAGAGGGGAAGAGTGTGGGAGCCATTGAGGGGTTTCCAAATCAGCACATGGGAGTTAGGAAAGCTTATGATGAAGTCCATTTGAATTTGAATTTCGTTATAATGAGGATTTAAGAACTTTCCTAATTAGGAATTTCCAAAATTGGAAAGTTTTGAAATTCAAATTTTGAATTTCAAATTGAATCCAATTTTCCCTCTCAAGCCCAACTACATTTGGAAAGTAGCATGATGATTGGGATCATCATAACAACAAAAAGAAGGGAGCTTGGTGGAGGCGGCGGCATGATGAAGGGGATGGATGGGTTGATTGTTTGCCGTCGGGTTTTGGTGATTTAGGTGGAGGTGGGATGTGAAGTGGGGAAGCTAGTGAATGAAAAGGATGTGGGAATACGGAGACGGAATTGTGGCCGATGGCTTGGGGAATGAACTAAGGTCGGCGGGTGAGGGAAGAAAAGGGGAAGATCGGAAGGGAAAAAAATGGCGAGAAGAAGAAAAGATATGGGGTAGAAAATCAAGAGCTCCACTAACGGGCTGTTGGGTATTGCTTTGAGCCTCTCCTAGGCTTTCCTCACTTGAGAACTCACAAAGAGATCCAAAACCAAAATCTTCATTAACAATAATCATCCTCCTTTCCAAGAGGAAGGGGAAGGCTTAAATAGTCAAATACATGAAAGAAATAAAAAGACACAATTGCCCCTAGGGCAAACATAAGACAAAGCCCTCAAGTGAGGGTAGAAAGGGAAAAGTACAAATAACAAATCAAATACATCAAAATAAATAGACACGATCGTAGCCGTTGATTTTCGATGTCCTCATCACTTTGGTGGAATTTTTCTTGCCATTATAAGACATTCTGCTACTATGGCACTTATTATTCTTATAGATTTGTTTCATGTCATTCTGTTCTTGTAGTGGGGCGTTCCTTGAAGATGCAGTAGTTGTTTCTTGTGGACATTCATTTGGTGGCCACATGCTGAAGAAAGTCATGGAAATGGTACGTGCAAATTCTTTGATTTTCACTTAAAACTAGTTGCCTGACGATAGATACTTTTTTCCATAATGCTTTGAAATTATAACTACAATAGATATTATAACCCAGAAAATTTCTACTATTTAGTTTGAATAATCTGTCACTTTAAGTGAAAATTCGGAAGGCCTTGCAAGTGTATGATATGTTAGGTAAATTTCTTTTGGAATTTGGATTTTACGAAAGGTCTTATATGTTGGAACAATTATTACGTCCTCTGACCAGACGTAGAGCTACGTTCGGCCACCAATAACATGTCGCCACGTACTCTTACTCTTTACCGTGCGGCCCGTTGACTTGACCCGGACCGGAACCCGGGAATGCTATGTTCGCGATTTTCTCAGTATTGCTCGGTATTTGCTCGGTATTGCTTTGCAAAAACGAGAAATACCGCTCTGTGAAGGCCAATACCATGCAAATACCGAGTTGTACCGAGTTTTTTCTAGCAATACCGAGCAAATACCTAGCAATACCGAGCAAATCCCTAGCAATCCCGAGCAAATACCGAGTTGTACCGAGTTTTTTCTAGCAATACCGAGCAAATACCTAGCAATACCGAGCAAATCCCTAGCAATCCCGAGCAAATACCGAGTTGTAGAAAAACTCGGTACAACTCGGTATTTGCTCGTTATTGCTAGGTATTTGCTCGGTATTGCTCGGTATTGGTTATTGCCGAGCAAAATCGACCAATACCTAGCAATACCGAGCAATCTTGGGTCCGTTCCGGGTCGGGTTGTCGGGGCGCGCGGTAAATAATGAAAACGCGTGGCGCGATTCTACTGGCGGCCGAACGTAGAGTTGCGTACGTTCACCGGACCAAATAAAAGTTCCATTTGTTGTGATTGAAAATTTTAATTGGTGGTAATGTTTGTAATTTTTTTTTTTCGGAATGAGAATTTTGATAGTCCTTGCAAGTGCATGGTGGTAATATTTGTGAACTAATTGACATGCTACAGTGCTACTAAATTTGTATTTTGCATGAAGAGGCGCTTAGGCAGTTTGGAAAGAGGGTCTCTGTTTTCGGTGGTGGATTTATAATCTTTATCTTACTGATGGCATAGATTTACTTCTTTTTTTCTAATGGTTTCAGTTACTGTTGAGCGAAGATTCTGCCTGGCTCATTAGATCACCTACCTAATATATATTTCCCAAATAAATTGTTTTGTTATGATGGAAAAAAATAAACATTCTATTGCTTAATGTCTTCTGCATAAAAAACATATTGAACATAAATTTGTTCTTTTTTTTGGTCATATTCAGGCGAGATGCACTCTTTGCAATGCAGAGATTGATTCAGGCTCCTTGATCCCTAATCTTGGTATTTGTCCCTTTATTTTATTTTTTGAGCTTCCCCTCTTCCTCAGTTTATAAATAATTTTTAAAAATAATATACCATTGACAGCTCTCAGAGCAGCAGCAGCAGCAGTGAGGAGTGAAGATGAAAGAAGACTATTTCATAATACTCATCTCAGAAAACGTAGGAAAGAAGGGGGTGAACAAATGGACCCACCAAAGAAACCAGGAAAGGTCTGTGCATGTTAACCCATATAGTTTTAATGATGCTATTGATCTGTCATTTAACCTTTTTTCCTTTTTCTTCTTTTAATCAGGAAAATGGTGAAATGAATGTTGATGGCCATACTGCCAAGCATTTAAAAGGCGTTCAGTTTCCATTTGCAGTTAACGAGAAAGTTCTGATTAAGGTTAAGCAAAATAAAAGATTAATTATGAGCTTCTCTTTGAAAATTTTTGACATTATACAATAATTTTGAGAGTGGCAAAAAGGAAAAGCATACTGACAATAATTACTCATGCAGGGCAACAGGAGAACCCCTGATAAGTTCGTTGGAAGGGAAGCCATTATTACTTCGCTGTGCTTAAATGGGTGGTAAGCTTTCATTGGTCCAAACTCTAAACTTTTATTTCTTATCATTTGGTTTTATTCAAACTTGCAATATAGGAGTATATAACTGCTAATAACCACAAGTTGCAAAAAATAGGAAAAAATTTGGGTAAAAATATCTCGACTAAGTTTAGTCAGGATGATTAAAGCCATTGTGAATTTACTTCAAGAAGAATATAATATATATAGATAAACAATCAAAATTTATATTGAATTCATCTCAAAATAAATCTAGTGGCATGGAGACTCATCTTGATCAAAATTTGATCAGTTATATGTAGTCCGGCCCAAGAGGGGCCGGCTGAATCCATTAAACCTGTCCTTAGTGTACTGGTCCTTAGTGGACCGGTTTATTGCTACAGGCATCGGCCCAGGGAGCTGGGTGGAATCAGGGAAGGGAGAGAGAGAGGGTTGGCTGGTCCTATGGGGCCCACATCTTAATTAAATATTGCTTTGGAGGGAAATATTTGAATTAGGGACTATTTAGGGATTTTGTAATTGTCCTTTTGGCTTTAAATAGTTTCTCTTGAGGGTTAGGGTTTCATCTTGAATTTGAATATGAATTTGGGCTCTCCTTGGTGTGCTTGGGCTCTAGTCTCTTAACTAGAGATTTGGAGACTTGTTTCTTCCTCTTGAATTGATGAAACTTGTATCGTGTACTGATTTTTCTTTTGTGTTAGTGAAATCCTGTTTGGCTCTGAAAACAGTAGTTTACTGCTTGGGGGGTGATTGTGCTCTATCATTATCCTTGCAAGAGTTATTAGAAGTATTATAATGTAATATCAATATTATCACATGCATTCAATAATTCTAGGTGAAATTTGTGATATTTATTATTATAATATATACTCATTATTGCAAATATTTTTTTATTCTTATATATTTTTTATTACTCTATTCTCTTTCATATTTACTCTTATATCAATATAGTATTCAATTCAATAATAACATTACAATTCAAACTAAAATTCATTGAAGGTATCTCCTCAAGATTCTCGACAGCGGCGAGAGTGTTCGACTTCAATACCGATCTCTTCAGAAGCTACGAAATCCTCAAGTTGATGATGGCACGCAGCCATTAACATTGATACAGAGTAACAGTTGACAGAAATCCCAGTCTCTGTTTAATCAGGTTCAAACCTATTTCCAACTGTTTGTAAATTTTGTGATCTTCCTCCTGTAAATGCAATGTTTCAAGGCTTTTACGTTTTACCCCAATGGAAAGAGATAGAACTCAAGGAAGGAAAGAGAAATTACGAGGCCTTTCAAAGAGAAAACTCACGCAGTCAGTTGCGAGGATCTTTGAAAGACTGTACAGATCGAATGAGGAAATACCTTTCTCGTTGCTGCAATCTTTTGCCATAAATATCTTCAGTTTCATGCAATACAGAAAGATGCAACGATGGCCAAAAGAGCATGTAGTTGTATGCATGATTTGCAGGTATTTACTATCTTTGAAATTTTGATCTGCTTAATGCTCGGCTATAAGTGTTGTATTAACATAATATTTATTAGATTTGATCCACATATGTCATATATACATCGAGTGTCAACTTTAGAGCTCTTGGTACAAATATTTGTTATATATGTTTTTTGCTATGGAAATTTTGTCAAATGAATGCCAACTTAGCTTTTTTGTTTGGGATAACTTTTTAATTGCTTCTTAAAGCACTTTTTAGTAAGAAGCGGGACTTCTCAAAGGAGAAAAATTATTCTATGCGTTCATGCAATGATGTTCGGAAACGAATGAGAACGTGTTACGTCATTTTTTAGCTATGTACTGCTACTATTTATCGCTCAATACTGGGTGACGTGGCGCATTCTCATTCGCCTCTAAATTATTCGGTGACTGCACATAATAATTTCTCTTCAAATGAAGCCTAAAATAGATGAAGCAATTGGAAAAGCAAATGATAGTTATAAGCCTTGATTTGATATTGCTCATTTTGGTTGTTAGAGTTCAATTATTTGCTAATATTGGAACTTTTTTTTTTACTTTTTTTCCTGCATTTGAGCTATTAGAATTGGGTCATATTATCGATTCAAATTAGAGCTGAATGGAAATTTTATGGTCTGAGGAAGTTTGATATGAATTTTATTTTAAAATATTATGCAGATGCAATTCAATTTGTAATTCAATATTTTGAATTTTTTGTCACAAATAAATTGAAAGAGATGAAGAGAAAAAAATTAATACACTGATATGATTGTATATAATACCGATAATAAACTCGTAATTAAAAAAAAAAGTTTTGGATAATTTTTATTTAATATTTTTAGGCTGTTTGGCTGCTAATAGGTTTAATAAATTGTGTAAATTTCTATTTAATGAATTTTATAGATTTAAAATCTGAAATATATTTATTATGATAAATGTTAAACAAAGTGTTTATATAAATGATTCGATAATTTATTTAAGAAATTTAAAATTTATGTGATTATGATATTTTATTGTATTTAATTTGTCTATATTAATTTTAGTTTGACTAACGTAATTAAATGTCTCAAGTAATTATTAATTGTTAGTTTATTGAGGTAATCAAATAACAATTTAATTAAATAATTAAATAAAAATAGTTTTGATATAAACTTAATTAACTGATAATAATAATTAATATTAATTTAATTAATATATTCATATTTAATTTCTTTGATTAAATGATAGTTATTTTAGTTAAGAAAAGTTATATATTTTTTAAATTAATCTAATTGAATTACATTTAGCACGAGTTAATACTTAAATAAATGGCTAATTAATAATTTATTAATCAAATTAAACATAGGAATTTTTATTTAAACAAATTAAATAAAAATGGTATGTTTTTGTTTTTATTAATATTTTAATTAATTAATAACTATAATTGACGTTAATTTAATTAAAGAGTACATGACAAATTAATATTGATTAGTTAATTATTTTTTAAAATATAAATGATTTTATTAATACTCACACTAATGATTTAATTAATTAGTTAAAAATTAAATTAATATAATCACAATTATACTAATAATAGCTATAATAACTAATAAATTACAAATATTAATTAAACTAATTTAATGATAATTAATTTATGAACTAATTAAACTATGAATTATTTAATTAAATTACTTAATTATTAATATTTTAAATTATATTAATTAGGTTAATCAATAGGCGTCTAGGTTTGCCTTTCATCTTCTTCTCTTTTCGGCCTCGCTGTTCGGCTACGTTGCTTCGCAGGTGTAGAGATTGCACGAGTCGCTTCTTCGCCTCCTTCGTTGCTGTTCGACTTCTCCCCTTCGACGATTTTCCCTTCCTTTCGGATCGGAAGTTACCTCATTTTGATCGGAAGAAACGACGGGAGCTCGCTGGCTGTGAAGGTAATTCTTCTCCCTTTCGCGCGCTTCTTCGGCCAAATCCCGTAAATCCGCCGAACCAGAGGATTTAGTAAATCCGGAATTTACGGCAAAAAGAGAGAAACGGAGGATTTATTCCGCCATGAGATTGCATAAATCCTGCTCAAATCCTGCATAAATCCTGTTGCCAAACAGCCCTTAGGATGCAAAATTGTCATTTTTGCTGTTTGAATCCGTAGGCGGGTGTCTAGAACTGTAGAATCAGTGTAAGCGACTTGCTATTTCAGCTAATTTATAAGAAAGAAATTGTACATCGGCATATCTATATGTAAGAAACCCGGATTTTAGCATATGCCAACAATTTCTGAATCCATGTTGTTGACTTGTTAGTTGTGTAGAATTAATCACAAAGAATGTAATCGGGTCTCCTTAGATTGCTTGAAGATAAAAAGTAGTTTTATCTTCGCCCTCGTCCATTTTATTTTATGCATGGAAAATAAAATCGTACATTTTAGCTGTTTGTAATGGAGTTTATGGAGTTTTAATTTAGTGTTGATTCCTTGATACTTTTTAGAACTCTTCTCTGTTTTTTGGTTGGTTAATTATTTGATTAGCATGTATATTGCTTGATGTTACTTATTTGCCCTGAGTCAATTCATCTCAATATAGCTCTTTATTGCATTTTTATTTTTTGTAAAAATTTTGCTCATAACTAATTAAATAGAGAGGGGTTGAGGGGTAGGCTGAGTCACATAATCGAACAAGGTAGTGATGCAAGCTTGAGCTAGTGGGGTAATGCACCCTTAACATTTGTGAGTTCTCTCAGTTCAAATGTTTGTCATTTATTTCGATAAATTCATTAAATGTTTTCCCTTATGGTGCCGAATGTTGGCCATTAAAAGAGAAATATAATACTAAGTTAAGTGTTACAAAGACGAGGATGTTCAAGTGGATGAGTGGCTTTACTCTTAAACATAAGATACAAAATGAACATATTTGTGAAAATGTTGGAGTAGCTCCAGTTGAAGATAAGATTAGAGAGAGTTACCTTATAGATGGTTTGGTCACATAAAACGACGGCCTTCCGATGACCCGGTTAGGAAAATAGAGGTATTAAATTTGACTTATATTAAAAAAAGGTAAAGGTAGACCTAAAAAGACTTGGTTAGAGAATATTATAAATGATATTTCCTTATTAGATTCAAACGAGAATTGGACTTTTAATAGGACACAATGGAGAAAAAGGATTCATCTAGCTGACCCCGCGTAGTGAGACAAAGGCTTGATGTTATTGTTGTTATTGTAGATGACTTCCTTACGGCTTACAAAGTTCTTTTAATGGTTGATTAGTTACTTTTATCTGGTTTTCAAAATCCAAAATAGTTATGGAAGGAGCTCATATTCACTTGAAAGGGTGGCAAAGAGCAGCAGTTGCTATTGGCTCAGCTCTCGGTGCTCTAATGGATCCCAGAAGAGCAGATCTAATTGCTGCGCTAGGTGAAACTACTGGCATGCCCGCTTTCCAGAGGGTCCTTACCCGGATGAAGAATAATCCTGAAGGCAGGGTAAGTTTTTGTGATCAGTATTTAGCAAACTTTATTTCTTGCAAGTTTTTGGCTATGGTTTTGAGAGAGTTTTTTGGTCTAATTGCAAAACACTGTTATGTTCTTATGAGATTTTGCTTATTCTGCATTTAACAATCTCCATTGATTGGAAAGAATTACAATAATCTAATTCATCATGTTCAACTAGTCACATTTGCTTTGGTTGCCTCGGTTTGCTTGAAAGTTGCTAATTTAAGGAGACAATATTTATTAAGTGGTAGGCCTTTCTCCAACCGAATTCCAAGCACATGAATGGCGTCGCTCGCCAGCTCTAGCCGAACGGCAAAACTTTCGGTATTTGGTTGCGGGTGAACAGTTTGACGTCAATATTGACGTTGCACCGTTCACATGCGTTATTTTTCTGTATCTACCTGATTTGCTAAAGAAACGCGCAAAAAAAAAGAAAGATGGTTACCTTCTGTTTTTTTTTAATTGCATTTTGGAGGGGAAAATGGAATTTTCGGTTGGAGATGCCCTTAGGCATCATAAAATGGTTGGGTTTATGTGTTGAATGGGATTAAGATTTTTTGTTGGAACTTGGTAACCCAGGAATGGTGGTCTCAAGGTTGTCTATAATCTCTGCTGTGTCACAGGAAATTCTTACTGAGCGTCCAAGGGTAATATCTTCAAAAGTTTCTCATGCATGGGATTTGCCAGAAAACACATTTGGAGCAGCATATGCTAGGTTCATGGGATCAAGAAACTTCTCACCTGATGACCGGCCACCGGTTAGGTTTATGAACACAGATGAGTTGGCATATATAGCCACACGTGCTCGCGAAGTCCATGATTTTTGGCACGTGCTATTTGGCCTCCCGACGAACTTGATCGGCGAGTCTGCTCTCAAGGTGGTAGAATTTGAGCAGATGCTTCTTCCTATGTGTATGCTGTCAGTGATTGGGGGAACAGCAAGGTTTAATGAGAAGCAAAGATCTCTCTTCTTCGGGCATTACTTACCCTGGGCGAGCCGTGCTGGATTGAAGTGCACAGATCTGATTTGTGTGTATTATGAGAAGCATTTCCATGAGAATCTGGAGGATGTGAGAAGGAAATGGGGAATAGAGTTTTGTCCAGATCCAAGAGCTAAAAGCTGAAGCTGTTTCCTACTTTCTTTGATTGGTGATTTTCCAATGATTTTGATTAGCTTATTTGATTTATGGACGATGAAGCTATAGGACCACATGGTTGGATTGTTATCTGATGCTTGGCTGCTGTGTAGTAATGAAAGAGTACAAACACAGCACACATTGGCATGTTGGTTCGGAGTTTCAGGAAGTCTTGAATTCGAGTCTTATATATGTAATGTATGTGTGAATTTATCTTTAATCGGGGTACAGTTAGTTGTCTTCTTTAGTTAAAGATCTAAGAATTTGTTGAAACCTAGAATTGGAATTTTATGGATTTGTAAACCACTAGAGTTCCAACCCTTATAAGAAGAGAAAAATCAATGTTCTACACCTGTAATTTTTTTTCCTTTTATTTTTCACCTGTTTTGTTCTGTTCTGTTTTAAAACTTGTATAAACGAAGTTATTTTGTTCTTTTTTTCTTTGGTTAGATTGATGGATAAAGTGTGTTCATGCTTATATTCAACAGGAATAAAAGTTGCAGAGATACAGAGGACCATATCATAGGAAGCTAACTTAAAAACTGATACAACCAAAAGAATAAAAATTCTCAAAGAAGCTAAAACCATACAAATCCAAGTAAAACAATGTGTTTATATGTTTATAGCACCCACTTTGGTAAATATTGGTTGGAATTAAGGTTGATGTAGTCAACAACAGAGTAATAATTAGAAACATAATTGCTCAGATGAACAGAAATGATGATACCTTTCATTGAATTTGCCAATCACGGGAGATAAGAAATTGAGACCTTGCTGGTAATTTTGATTCCGAGCTCCATGAAAAGGATGAAGATAAATAGACACAAGAGCCTTATCATGAATCAATTTATCCTTTCAAGATGTAGCTCTCATCAACATTTTGGATGTTCTAAGAAATTTGAAGGAAGAAGCTAAACCTCCTCTTACTCCCTTTATCCTTAATTCTTCAAAGTAGATCAGGCCCAATGCATCTTCAAACAGAAATAAAATATTTTTAAGAATGATAACTTTAGAAAAAGTACCACAAAAAAAAAAAAAAAACACCATCCATAAATTAAATGCAATTAATATACCCTGTTTGTCATCCTATATTCCTAATTAGATATTTTATATTTATCAAATAAAACTTATAATTGTGTACTAAGGGAAGGAAATACAGACATCAACTCATTCTGTATCTCTCTCCTCTCTTAGTAAGTAGCACCTATCAAAAGTTTTTTCAATATTCCTTATCAAATCCTCTTCAAAGATACTGCAAGGTACCTGATTATTAGTATTTGCTGAGAAAGGCTTAATAGAAGCCGAAATCAGCCAACATGGAAGCTGCAAACAAAAGAAGAGTTGAAATCAAGGCATGAAAAGATATGCACCTGTAAAAGTCAAGGTTTAAAATTGCGTAACTACGCCTCGAGGCGGTTTTTGTCCGTGAGGCGAGGCGTAAGCCTCGAGGCGGTCTGAGGCGTAAGCCTCACGAACACAGAATTGCGTAAATGAAAAATTAAGGGTTTTAGCAGGAAAATAATAGCAATATTGTACCTTACAATAAAAACATCTAAATTATATATGAAAATAGTGAAAAATAAGAAAGTAGATGCAATAAAATCATGTTCCAAAGTACAAAATCACAAAATATTAGTTTAACAAAACTCCCAGAATACAAAAAACATATAAAATGAAATCATATCCCATCACTAAATGGGTCTTCAAGTGAATCTTCTTCTCCAATTGTATCTATGAATGCCATGTCATCATCATCTTCAACATGACTCACTTTTCTCTTCCCTGTTCATTAAGAGAAAAGATCATTATCATGTATTCATGTTCATTGCTCACTTGACATAAATGTAATGTAATAGCATATAAGAAGTTGTGGAATACCTTTACTTGATTGTTGTGGGGGGAAAAGAAGGGGTCATTTTAAGTGGGTGGGGCCTTTTGGCTGAGGCGTACGCCTCCCTCAAAATTGCACAATCGCACAACTGAGGCGCGCCTCAGCCAATGTGAGGCGTACGCCTCGACAAGTCCCCGAATTGCGTCCGCCTCGGGGCGTTTTTGGACAAAATTGCGCAGAGGTGCGAGGCGCGCCTCTTGTTGCGCAATTTTAAACAGAGGTAAAAGTTCATCAAGCCACAATGAAAGAGTGCTTCTGCAAGTAATTAAATAGCATTATAACGTATACAAGACTAATATGAAGCAGTATGAAATGCTACTTATTTTGTTGCTCAAGGTTAGAAAGCATGTTGATGGTGACATTAGAGTGTGGAAAGTCTATCAGATATTTGGCCGTCGATCTACGGCCATGATCGAGTCGATGTATTTTTGAGTCATATTATGTATTTGTCTTTTATTATTTTATATTTGTATTTGCTTTTGTTATTTTTCAGTTTTACCCTTTATTAAATGGATGTCATGTATAAGCCCCGAGGGCATTGTTGTTTTTTTACTTTTTGAGTCATTTGTACGAGGCTATTTATAACCCAATCCCTTATGTTTCTCTTTTCATGCTTAATGAATGAATGATTAAAAATTTCTCATTGCTTGAGTTTTTTGTGAGATCATGAGAGTGCTTGAGAGAGAAATTCCTATGAGAGAGAAATCGGAACACCCACCAACTTTGGAGATGGCCGGATTCATGGTTCTTTCTTCTCTATCTTCTTCTCCCCTCTCCCTTCCCTCAACTAGCCGCCGGCCTAGAATTTCCCCCATCCCCTTAAGCCGCTGACCACCACAAAACTCACCCTCACCGTCGGCTAACCCCAACTCCACTCCCATCCGGACCCACCCCTCCCCCACCACCCCCACGGCCACACCACAAGCCGTCGGCCCACCCTTGGCTTCTCCCTCCTTTTTCCCATTATTTCCTAATATAGATTGCATATAATTAGGATTAATTTTGAATTCAAATCCAAATGATTTAAAATTCAAAATCTTTCCTAAAATATGAAATCTATTTTAGGAAATTCTTTAAATCTCATCCCAAATCAATCTTTAATTGAATGAGATTTAATTTCTCTCAACTAATTTAAGTCTCCCTATTAAGCAAGACATAAACACTTGCCTTAAGCCCACCCCACTCCATTAAAGCCGCAAGACCCCCTATTGGATTCCCAAGGGATTTATCTCCTAAATCCACATTGCTCTCTTGGAAATTTCTCCAACCGCCTCTCCCTCTTACCTTGGCCGAAATTTCCTAAAGCCCCACCTCCTCATTACTTTCCAAAATCCCATTTTTCCAAAATCCCAAGCTTTCCCTTCTCTTGCCCGCCACCCCTCTCCCTCTTTCTCTTTCTTTAATTATTCTCAATCAAAGGGAATAATTAAGAAGTGTTTATATTAAAATTTCCTTCACCTAAATCTCTCAAAACCTGAATCTAAATTCCCCCAAGCCTTCCCCCTTGCCAGCCACCTTCCCCTACCTTCCCCCACTTGGATTCTTGAGAGAAGCCCCCTTTCTTTCAAGAGAAAGCGGCAAGGGCAGCAAAGGACCACCTCCTACAACACTTCAACGCAACAAGATCGATGCATGGCCGATCCCGATCTTGATTAGGGCATTTCCTACGACGAGCAAGGATTCGTTAACATCCTTCACTCCACTTTCTTCGACATCAATCAAGAGATCGACAACACTGTCGAGGAATATGTGGAACGCATTCTAGATACTCTCATCAAAACCATAGAGGAGCAACTTTGTACCGTTCAATGATGGATTACGTCCAAACCGTGACAAAGGTCTACCAATCTTCCTATTGTATTTTCGTAGTTCAATTCTCTATTGTGGTTTGACTTGATTCATGAAGGTCTTGTTCACCTATATGTGCCAAGCTTAGTAATCGTAGGAATTGAGTTTAGCTTTCTATGTTTCTAATCTCATTGTTAGCGTAGGGATTTTGTTGAAAGCTACTTAATTTGCATGCTATTGAAATTCTAAGTTATTTTGATAATCCAAGTGTTTGGCATGTGATTTGGCCTAAGCGTAACCACCCCTCTTACGCTTTTTTTTGTCATTTTGATTGCTAATAGTTTAAATCATAATTGTTTTTATCAAGAAATTGTGCAAGTTCTTATTGCATACATTTAAAAGCATTATAGTCCTGCATCACATGTTTTAAAAAATAATAAATTTATTTGATTCTGTTAAGTGATTGGATTGGATGTAATCATAAATCAACAGTGATATTAAACTCTACAAAAACTTTCAAAACATCACAATGCGATAAATTTATCTTTACATTCAAAATGAGCTAAACCACAAAACAAAACATCACAATGCCGTTTTATTCTTTTTAATTCACCTGTAAGGTTTATCTAATTCTGGAGGACCGCCATTGAAATAGCTTAACAAAAAGAAGGAGAAAGGCAGTTCCCGGCTATTGTAATGGCAACGAATTTGATATAATATACGTAATTGGTAATTTTGTAATGGTATAACAACAGGTAACACAAAACAGAACAAGTTCAAAATTTCCATCAAAATGAGCATGATGACAGCCACTGTGCATAGCAATTTTCTTAAATACTTGAAACATTAAAGATGGCTTCGAGCTTATTGATGCCGATTTTATGGCCAAATTTTTTATTATTTCTACTTTATTTTTTTATTAATTTTAACTATTATATTTGGATAAAGTTAGGTCTGACCTTTTGGATAAATTTTGACTGGGTCTCAATATAAGCTTATATTTTATTTAATCTTTAATTCTAATCCATGCAATCCTATTTTTATGAACCAAGATTGATGGCTAATAAATAAAGAGATTATTACTGTTGTTATTATTATTAATTAATGAATAAAAAATGATCATTTGTGGCTGATTAAGTATCCTAAGAACCTACTTGTGTTGGCAGATCGCTCTAGTTGTGAAAGTAGAGTTATTTCATCTTTGCCCTCATTCAACTAGCACACAACAGTGCAAAATGCTCTCAAACAACAGGAAAAAACTATTTCCAAGGCAAATAAAATGTCAAGTTACAGGCCAATGAAAGGAAAAAAGTGACAGAAGCGTGACTTCAGTTATACACAAGATAAAAAACATTTCTATGTAAGGCTGAGCGCCAAAATTAAGCATCAAAACCATATGGATAGAAAAATGCTGGAAAAATTAGGATTTCAAATACACATGGAGCACAACAATATCAAAACTAGTACAGCAAAAATTGAAGAACTCTATATTTAGGAAAAAGAGCTAGGAGCAACCCATTTGCACATAAAATAGTAGTAATTGCGACACACAGAGAAGCAAAAAGGGAAAAAAAAAAACACCAAATAAAGAAATTTGGAAAACGCTAACGGAACAACTAGGCTAATTGGTTAATACCCCAGGCACAGAGAGACAACAAAGGAAGATGACACATGCGCATGAGCATAGTATTCTTCAGAAAAAGTTGAAAAAACAATGTCCAAGAAGCTAAACCAAACATAAAAGATGGGCAAAAGAAAAAAAAAGAAAACATGGCCTGAATTAGGCTCTGTGTGGGACGGCTTTCTTGCTACTTTCTAAAGCAGTTTTTCAGTACAAAATGTTTTTAAATTAGAAATTTTTATGCTAGAAAGCCGCTTTAAAAACCAGTAAGAAAGTCGTCCCAAAAAAAGTCTTAAGTGCGTGCATCAAGCTTAGCTTTTTTGAACCAAAATGCTAACTTTCCCACACTAGGTAGGGTATGATTTTTATGAGGACATGAGCACATCCAATTATAGAAGGCTCCTTACTTTCCAAGTTCACACTTTAGAGTACATTAATAATACCACTGTGCAGAAAAGCTGAGGAAAAGGGAAAAAAATAACAGGGAATAGCACTTTTTCAAATGAAATTGCACTACCATGATAAATGTTAGAAACTCTCCGCTTCTAGATTTCTCATTCACCAGCTACTAAGGCTTCTTATGGTGATTATGTTTTGTTATGCATTGTTATTATTATTATTTTTTTTTGGGACATTTAGGCCATTTAAGGCAAACTCATGCACACAACGCATACACAAAGACTCAAACCCAAGACGTCTTAGTTGAAAGCATAAGCTCTCAACTAACAGGCTAAGGTGAGTTGTGTGCATTGTTATTATAGACAAACTGTTTTGCAAGTGTGTTTCAAGTGATCGTTTGCCAGAACAAGCAGTATTCACATCAAAATTGTGACATGTTTGGTTTTTTAAAAGGAAACAGGCTAAAAGTTGGTCAATAATAAAAAAGAAAAACTATGAATGAAATTCAACTGCGCAAAAAGGTTAATAATATAAAACCATCTCAACCAAAATATAAATCAGCAACAAAATTTGCAATGCAAAAAAAAAAAAGTGAAAATTTTTAAGGAAAAAAAATCATGCAGGTAAACACCAAACAACCTCATTGAAGCCCACTCCAAGGACCAATTTCCCAAAAGTTCATATCTGCAATAATAGAAATGAGATTTCCAATGCAAACTAGGTAAGTACCACACATAGCATGGATTTTAGCAGGTCACTTTTTAACATCAAGAAAGAGAATTTAATGTTTTAAACAGTTTGAAATGAAACTTAATACGAGAACACACAAATAAAATTAAATAAATAAATAAAAAGCAGAATACAATAAAAGTCATAAAGATAGAACACCTATATCAAATTTAAAGTTTCCAATCTTATACCACCAGATACAAGAAAAACAAAATCCTACCAAATTTAAACAATTTCATCAGATTAGTGATAAGACTTGATGATCAAAACAGCACACAACAATATAAAAAACAACAAATTTATTCCAAATAGATCTAAAAATAACACCAAGGGGGTTGTATTTATTAAGAGTAAAAGCTCAAAATAGTCCTCCGATAATAAATAAATGTCCAATTTAATCCCAGAGTTTTGCATTGACATATTTTAGTCCATCGACTATCAAGCCAATTGGTCCCTAGCCATTTAAATTAACAGAGAGAACCAGAGAGGTTCATTTCTTGGGGACATTTAAGTAAAATACTTGCTCGATGCTTCCTTATATTCGACCTACTTCTCGCTATACGCCGTGCACGCATTCTGCTAGACACCTGGAGACCATTCTGCATAGGAGAAGCGAACGACCCAGGATAACGAAAGCAAGGTAGACGCGAGCGAGGCAAGCTTGGCGAGAAGTGCTGCGGCATGCTGCGATGCGAGCGAGATAGGCCATGAACGGAGCTAGATTTGTTGTTTCTCTTCGCCTCAATTTTATGCGTCTATTCTATATTGAATCTCATACACCCTATGTTATGCATTGTGTAATGAAAGCGGATCATAAGTAGTTGGGTATGTCTAATGATGAGGATGAGTATTATGAATATAAGGAGTGACTGCCAATGGAGTAAAAGCATAACTAAGGAAGACCATTCACAACATAAAAGAAAATAACTCTGAATCCTTTCGCCTATATTTGATATTGCAACAGAGACCTATTTCTAGTTAGGACTACCATTTATTTTAGGGCAAGTAAGAAATTGTTAGAGAGTTTTCCAATATACAAATTATCCTTGTTTAAGAAAATATAATATAATCTTTTAATATTTTTGTGAATTATGATCTTATAAAATTTTATATAAGTGTTAAAATATATAAAGCTTGATGTAGTTAGTCAGTGTTGTTGTTGTTGTTGTTGTTGTTAAAAAATTTAAGAGGAAAGAATTTAAATATGTTCATGGTTACTACATGGTTCATCTCCAATAAAGGACCTCATTAAAGTATTTGTTTTAATAGGTCCACCCAACTTCAGAGAGAATTGAGAAATAATAGCTGAACCACTGATTTCTTTTGATAATGCTGTAGAATCCTCTGGTATTTAATATGCTTTCCACGGTTTTTTTTTTCTAGTGGAGGTTATTTATTTTATTAAACAACAACATAAAAAAGTGTTATATCAAGAAATTCATAAATATAAAATGATCATTTTGATGGGAACATATAAATACATATTTATTTAATCTAAATTATTATAATATGTGAATAAAGATAATTTCATAAATGTAAAATGCTTTACTTAGATGCACCAAACTTTTTTAATTAAAATTAATATGAGTCAATAAAATCATCAATATCTTTTTTTTTTTTTACATTAAAAGCATGTGCTCATCACTATCTTCATTTGTCTTAACCCAACTTTTAAGAATAGAATTTAAAAACCATTATTTTGCAATCATTTTGTGAGTGTTGAAACTATTTTCCCTGTGGAGCCATGACACATAATGCACAGCATGGCACGCGCCATATAAACATGACGCATAATATAAAATAATTTTAAACAAAAAATGCATTAATATAAAATACCATTAAGTTGATTTTAGTAAAATATCCTACCAAATAGTTAAAATGACAACTAAAAAAATAAATATAATTTATAATTTGAATGTATAACATGTTAACAAAATTGCGCACGCTAGTTGCTCCTTGCACCATGTGGCATTGCTCATGCATGACACCATTAATGGCGTGCGCTATTTTGAAAACATGCATTATGCCAAGCAAATAGTGTCGTATGTATGCCATAGCGTGTGTTATTTTGTGCCATTGACATATAAGATCATACCCATGTATTGCTTTATCTTCTAATAATATTTGTAGATAATTATTGATATCATATCCACTAAATTGATCTAATAAATATAAATAGATGAACTAGTGAGTGGATCAATGGATAAAACCATCCTTTCCAACAATTTAGTAGTAGCAACTTCACATAAATGAATAATAATAATAATAATTTAGTAGTAGCGCAGTAGAAACAAATGTACCAGAATTATTGGAAATGATTGATGGAGAAACATGCAATCATTGACTAGTGGAAACAAAGAAAATCATCCTTTGAGCACTCAACCTGTTTCCACAGGGCAATTATCCAATCCTAACGATAAATAACATAGAGTATCCGGTGATATGCCCTGTTTCAACATTAACTTAAACATCTTATGGGCTTTATCTTTATCACCCATCTTGCGGTATCCATTAATGAGAATAGTATAAGTCACAACATCAGGGGCGAGACCATATTGGATCATTCTATCCATTTTCAGGATAGCAGCATCCATTAGAAATAGATTACAGTATCCATCTATCAGGCAATTGTATAAATAAACATCTCCTGATAAACCATTTTCCTGCATTGTTCTAAAGACTTCCTCTGCCTTCATCATATTCTTATGCTTACAATAACCTGATATTAGAGATGTATATACAATCATATCAGGAACCATTCCATTCTTAACCATTTCTTCAAATAAAAACCATGCTCTAGGAAAGCTACCTTCATGACAGAGTCCACTTATAAGGCTAGTATATGTGAACATATTTGGAGTAACACCTTCCTTCATCACTTTACCAAAAAGCTTAAATGCTTGTTCCAAGCTTGATTTATTGACAAGGCCATGAATAAGGGTACTGTACAAAACAACATCAGGAACAAAGCCTCTCTTCATCACAGTTCCCAAAAAACCCCATGCCACCTCTTCCATCTGTGCTTTGCACATGGCATTGATAATAGTAGTAAATGTATACAAGTTTGGAATAATTCCAAGCTCATCCATGCCATTCAAAAACTTCAATGCTTCTATCGTGAATCCTTTTTTGAGAAGCCCATCAATGATTAAAGTGCATGTAACAATATTGGGCATCACACCGGTACTATACATGCTTTCGAAAAGTATTAGAGCTTCGTCCATCCATCCAACTCTACAATAACTATGAACAAGAATGGTATAATAATAAACATCCGGAACATGATTCCTTTTGATCATGTCCCCCCATAGCATCAGAGCACCATTTACATCCCCATTCTGGGAACAGCCACCAGTAAGGATACTATAAGCAATGAGGTCAAATGATTGTCCATTTTCCCGTAGCTGATTAAATATTAAGCAAGCATCTTTAACTTTCCCAACCGAACATAAACGATATAAAAGGGAACTATAACTAACAATGGTGGGCATGATTCCATTGTTTATCATTTCCATAAACAAGTTGTTGACTTCAGCAATGCTACCCCCCTTGCATAATGTATCTATCAAAATGCTATAGCTATGGACATCAGGTTGAACTCCACATTCCTTCATTTCTTTAAATACCATCAGAGATTTCTGCAAATTGCCATTAGAAGAGAAGCCATAAATAATGGCATTATAACTGTAAGTGTTACATGGAAGTCTTCTACTCTTCAAATCCTGGAGAAAGTCCCAAGCAGATTCTACATCTCCAGCAGAACAAAGCCCTCGAATATATGTAGCATAGGTAACTTCATTTGGTCTCACACCATTCCTTTCCATTTCCAATAAAATATAACTAGCTTCCTGCACCTCCATTATGTCTTTCTTCATGCACATATCTATAATAATAGTGTAAGTATAGACATTAGGTGGTGGGCCTGATTTCATCATGTCATAGAACAAACTCCTAGCATATTCAATCTCATTCTTATCAACCAAACGTTTAATCAAGAAATTGCATAACTGAACATCAATTTCCAATCCAATCTTTTTAACCTTCAAATATGCCATGATTGCATCCTCAAACATGGAATTCTCAGCTAAAACCTGAATGACAGATCTATAAGGTTCTAACAATTTCACAGCACCATTTGCAAAACTGACCAATAAAGATAGCAAATCAAACAACTCAAAGCACGGGCTACTATGCTTTGAATTATTGTAGTACTCTACAATGCTTCTAAATAAGAAGCGAGCCTTGCCATGCATTCCTGATAAGGAAAATATTCCAATGAGAATCGCAAATGATTCTACTGAATGAGATAAACCAAACTGATTCACGGTATCAGCAAACTTTGTATCCTTCACCAAACTCCAATCCAACGTGTGCACAACAATGGCCACATAAGGAAGAAAACTTGGGCGCCTGTTGAAATTAAAACTGTAATCTGTTCCCTCAATTCCATTGGTGGAACTCAGTTGACTGGTTGAATCTGAAATGGGGAGATGGTGATCGCAACATAACAAAGAGGACGCAGAAGAATAATTGATTGAAGGTCTCTTTTTTCTCAAAACTGTTGCATGCAATAAACCTAAACCCACTCTTCTCATCAAGTAAGACCTTTGAGATTAAAAAAGTGATTCCAGCTAATAGAAATACGAATCGAACACCCATCAGGTAATATCCAAATGATAACAAGATGAAGTGAAATCCCAACAACAAGAGGAAGAAATTAAATCCGAAGTAGCTCGTTTATAGAAGAAAGAAATGCAGGTAAACGATGGTACCACTGTAAGACTGAAGGATTAGGAAAATTTTCAGACCTGACTGAAGAAGACAACTGAGACGGTGACATATCTTACAAGCACAGTATTCCAACCCTCGGATCCAGTTAAGAGGGAAAAATCAAGCAGAATGGAGTTAGGGTTAGAAACCAGACGAAAAAGAATAATGGACTGGTCGCTGAAGAAGGACAGTGAAGACGGTTGGACGACGATGGGGGTTGGCGGCCGAAGCAGCGAGGCTTAGGAAGCGGGGTTTTGGGTTTTTGCCTTATAGTAGAAGTAGGAACAAGGAGAAAATATGAGAGAAAAAAAAATTACCTTACCATTCATTATCAATTTTTTCTCACTTATTTTTTTAGTTTTTTTTAAAGTTTTTTTCCCACTATTTTAGTATTGAATGTTAAAATAAAAATCATGTTAATTTTAAATTCAAAATTTTTGTAATGTGATTAAAATTTTCAATAATAACAATCATATTATATTAGGATATTTTTATATAATATGATTTAGCTATATTTATTGTGCTGAATTTATTAAACAATGGTTGGAGTTAGACTTAAGTTGAGGTCCATCGAAATTATTGAGTTGATATTATTTATGCAGTGGTGGAGTTAGAATTTTTTTTTATTTAAATACACATTTTAATCGGACTTTAAATCAGTATAGTCTATTTAAAAAAAAAAGAATTTATTATTATAAAATTTATATTATAAAAATATTACAATCCAAAGCATAAGTTATTTATATCCTCTTATATGTCTTCTGACTTATATAATATATCCCTCCGAATCTTCATATTTTTAAATCATTTTATAATAATTTTACTATCAATATTTTTAAATATATCATTTCCAATATAAATGATCAACCAATAATTCATTCAAGGGTCTATAATTGCACAAATAATTCTTTATAATTATCATAGTATAGAACATCATTCAACCATTGTTGAAATGGATAAAATAATTCAATTTGATGATATGTTCATTTGCAATTGCTTGGGAATGCCATAATGTGATTATATTAGCCATAATGTGGCTCAAAACAGTGGATTTAAGACTATATTTAGTGATCTTTAGCACTTATAGTGAACATCATGAAGTCGTGAATTAGATTTTATTTGGGACGGCCTTTTTAAAGCAACTTTTTAGCATAAATATTTTAATTTTAACCATTGCACTAACATTCATAAGGTTGAAATCTCCTGAATGAGGACAAGATCTCGTTATTGTTCTGAATAGGCTTGTATGTTTACTGTAAGGGATGAATTAGACATGGTGATTTACTTTATAAAAAGGTTAATAATGCTTAGGCAAATGAAGATTAGTACATGAAAATTGATGGTTCAAAATGGCAACACTGCAATTTCAACTTTGTCTACACTAATTTCCTACATTAATACATGTAAAGTGTGCTCAAACCAGTCAGTTTATAAGGCTAGACACCCTCTCAACTTGCAAGCATTAAATTCTTCTTCTATAGACGATTCCTTTTTAAAAATGCTCTGTTTGAGTTTGTGTTTCTAACAGAATCACTTTACTCCCACAGAGGCCATTAGATCTTCATATTCAGCATCTGTCTCTGGTTTTTTACTGGCTCCCTGTTGTGGAGGTGCTGCTGAAGCTGTTGGTGAAAATGGATCATAAATCTGATTGCCTCCAGGACTTGTGTGTACATTTCCGGGCGTAAAGCCGATTGGTTTATCCGCTAGCGGTTGGTTTGGTACAGTAAAACTTCCTGCAGGTCTACTAACAAGAGGCAATCGATGAAAATTTTCAGGATAAGCAGGCATGGAGCCTCCTGAAGGATTTGGAGCTTGGGCAGCACTAGGAAAGCGTGGTGAGCCAACTGGAACAGCTTGGGCCACTGGCTGTACAGGAGCTGGGCTTGGGTATCCTTGAAGCATGTGAGATGGTGGTCTAATGTTGCTTGCATTGGCTGGAAAAGCAGTAGGAGCAGCTGGAAGCCTAGGAGAACTTTGAGGAAGGGCTGCAGGAATGGGACTTTGTAAAGCTGGTCGAAAGGATGGTGCTTTTGGCGCTGCAAATGGAGCCTGTGGTGAGTTCTGTAGTGCAGAATTGTGAGCTGCCGGAGTGTTTGGGGAAGATGGTGGTGGTTGAGTTCGGAGAGGCTGAAAAGTAAAATCGCCGGAAATGGGGCGCGGTGGTTTGAGAGTTGTAACAGGGGAAGCACCAATAGGACTGTTTGCTGAAGGAGGGAAAGTAGGAATGATGGTTGCATTGGAAGTGGATAGAGGTGGCAGTGGCTGAGGTGGCTGCAACCGTGGTTGCACGGGTATAGGAGCTTGTGCATGAGGCGGTGCTGGCATTGGGATAGGAGCCCGGACTATTAAAGGGGAAGGTGAAGTCATTACCGGGGCAGAAGGAGCTCTCTGCAGGAAAGAAGTTGGACGTTGAGCTGGTGGTGGTGAAGCCAATGATCCTGAGAATGATGAAGCCATTCCTGGAGTTGGAACAAGTCCGGTCTGCGAAGGCACCGGCGAAAAAATAGGTGGATTTGTGGAAAGTCGGGCGGAAATGAGAGAAGATGAGTGAGGGGTAAAATTTGCAGCGGGAGGCCTTGCAATATCAGAAACGTTAAATTGAGAAGGCCCAGAGCTCATGGAAGCTGAAGGAACACCCAAAGCCCTCATTGTTGCATTTGAAGGAGCCACCTGATTAATGCTTGGCCCTGAAGGATTTGGAGCAAGGGGCCAGGCAGAAGAAGTTACTGGTGGTCTAATTGGGGGTCCAATCAGCGGGTTTACTTGTCCAGGTGGCTTTAAAGTTGGCACTGGGCGAGAGGTCAATGACTGTGAGATGGGGCCTGAAGGGGGTTGGTTTGGAGGCAATTGAATAGGTAATGGGGGCCTTAAGACAGTCGGCGTTGATGTTCTTGGAACTGAGAGGATATTAGGAGCTTGAGTGAAATACTGAGGGATGCCAGGAGGAGGCCTTAAAAGTGGAAACTGGGTAGGATTGTTGGGAAAAAGTGGAGGCATGAAAGCAGAAGATGGATTAGAAGGAACATTTGGTGTGGTTGTTGGGAACCAGGGAGCAGGGTATGGTTGAAATGGTGATTGGCCAGGCTGAACAGGCAGAGACGGAGATTGAGGTACAGCTTGAATAACATTGTTCACAGGCGTCATAAAAATACCAGATGAGTCCAGATTTTTGGTTTGAACATCCTCACTCGCAACTTTTGGAGTGACTCCAGCATTTCCCTGATCAAAAGTTAAAAAAAAAAAAAAACAACGCATAATTTTTCAGAACATCAGAGGGAACAGCACACCTTTTATGTGGATATAAATACAGCGAACTTACAGATACTGGAGTGAGTAGAAGCTCAATCAGCGCTACTGCTGCATCAACCTTCTCATATGTATCTGCTGAAACATGGACATGAAGGTCATCGTACGTCTCCTGAGAATTACTAATGTCTGACTTGGTTATTTCACTCTGAAAACAAAAGTCTTTTAAGTACGGCTAAGAGAAATCATACTATCAATTCAATTTTATAATTCTCCAAGATTAAACCCCACATTAACATAGAAATATAATTTTAAACCTCACCATAGTCATGTTGTCACCTAAAGCAACAACTTAAATGACTTTGTTTATATTGCATGTCTATTATTCGATTAATTGACCCAATTTTTATTCGATTAATTGACCCAATTTTTTGTTAACATAATGATGTACCAAAATGCTCGGACACCAAATCCAATGCAGCTCAAGATCTAGGGTTTCTCTAGTGCAAATCTAGGATGGGAAGCATAAAAATGATAAAAATACAATTTCAGTCCAACTCTAATCAATCAAAAACTTCAACCCTTTTGATGTAATTCAAAAAACATGTAAAACTCACTCCAAATGATAATTAGAAGATAGTCTACAGCTGCAATTAGGAAAGAAATCTAGGAAAGAACAAAAATATACAACAATTAAAATTAAATAACAGGGAAAAAACAGTGTGATAGATTTAACCAAATCTCAATCACACATGAAAAAACAATCATAATGTAGATTAAAAAAAAAACTAGGATAAAATCCACCAAAGAGAATTAGGCCCACGCTGGGTTGGGTACATGGACCAATGTTCCCTTAAATTATCATAAACCATTACAATGCAATAAAAAAGTTGCATCTTATAGGCTATAGCACACAAAATTTTGATCGGCAGCCAATATGGTTGAACATAGCAGTTGAATCCAGCACAAAAACAGAAAGTTTCGCTAAGTTCCAAGATCGGCAGCCAATATGGTTGAAACCCAACTATAGTGCAAAAACTAAGATTAGAAGGAAACATAGCAGTTGAATCCTAGATACAATGCAAAAAACAAGAACAGAAGGAAATAGAGTGGACAAATCCTAAATACAATGCAAACGATAATAGAAGGAAATAGAGCAACTGACTCTCAGCTACAGTGCAAAATTGAAAATAGAAGACACCAGAGAAGCTGAATTCCCTGAAAAAGAAGATAGTAAAAACCAAAAACAAGGCAAGAAGCACATGAAAACATAAAACCACCATCCAAATCAACAACCGGATAAATAGGAGAACCCTACATGTTGAAACAAGCAATCATAAACAGTTGAACAAGAAAATCTGATAATAGTGAAATTGAAGTAGTTTCCAGTCAAGCGGTAAACCAAAACAGACTAGGTAAATCAAAATATTAGAGAATGCATCGCCTTCTTATAGAGATACTCATCATATGCATGTAAAATCAAAATACGTAGAAAATTTTGAAGTATGAAAAAGACAATTAAATCAGTATTAATACATTTGCATTCCCCCTAAGTATAGACTTTCATATTTGTATCACCACTCTTATTTTTTTCATTGGCATGCCTCATCCTTCATGTATCCAGTAGCACTACTTGATTTCATAAAGTTTTCCACATATATCGATTGACAAAAAAGATGCCTCATGTCACATACTAACCTTATAAAAAACTAGGTAAATAAAAAATAAATAAAAAAACTTCTTTCGGTGACCCAAAAACACATTCACTTTTAAAATTTTTACCCATAATTCTGTCAGTGCTGTGCGAAAGAAAGTAGTTATGTCAATATATTGCTATAGAAATGGAAATGATTCAATGTTGAAGGGAAAAATGAAAATAACTTACCTTCTCCCCGAAGCCAGATTTAGTTCCATAAACTCGTACTTTAGCTCCAGTTTCCTAATGCATGAATATGCAAGCATGAGAACATTAAATGTATATTATTCAATTCAAAAGAAAAGCTAGCATGCTGTGGTCTTTGATACAGTTTATATAGGAATGAAAAATATCCTTAGAATGATGATTGATGACAATAGTTCTACGTTTCATCGCAAATTACATTATGTTACTATTTTTCTAAACCTACCCACTGTCCACAACTAATTGAAAAACATGGACCACATGGCTTTAGAGTGCGGCCACCCAATTAAAAGGTGGTTTCTGCGAACCCCAAGCTCCAATGATGACCAACTTGCTTTTTCCCTCTTGAATCAGACCCAACTGACAAAACATTTTACCCTCCACAATGTAGTTGTGGGAGGGGTTTATGGCAGTGGAGGAAGGAAAGAGAAACTTTAATAGAATGAGCACAAGAGGAAGGGGTTGGTTCTTCAAGTAAATAGACACATAAGAATGTGTAAAAGGACTGGTTTGAGCTTTTCGTGGTAAAAGACAGACCAATGTAAAGCTTCAAACAAGAACTTTAATGGTCTTATTAACAGAAAGAACTATCAAAAACTTACGAGACAGTGAGGGACATATTAGTGAAATTTGAAACAAGGGATACATAAGAACGTTCTATTTGAAATTTGTCTCTATCAGTGAAAAAATAATAACAAGCCTGCATGAAAAAGCTAGCAATGGTGTTGCGGATTTACTTCTTCAAGTCTTTTTTGTGTGTTGCTTTCAGGCCCCAATAACAAGCCAACAAAGTTGTAGCCTGGATATGTTCTAATCTGCAAATATTGAAAAAAAAAAACTACAATTAATGAGACATATATCAGTACTTCCAAGCAGAAGCACCAAGTGTGCTAGCACTTTTCAAAGCAAATATATCATTGCTGCATAATAGTAGCACTTGAGCAGAAATTATTTCCATTAAAGCCAGTCCTACGGTCATTAATTCTAAAAACACAGAAATACCGTATTCAACATCAATATAGTAATATTATATGAACCAAGAAATTATTCAAGTAATCATCAAATAATGAAGAGCAAATTAATCGAAATGTCAACTCATAGTCAATTGAAGATTTTGGATAAATTGCACGTGGGCCCTTGAGGTATGAGGATCGCCCTCATTTAAAAAGAATATAGTAGAATTAGGTCCCTAACATTGCTATCCGCTTTCATTTAGGTCTCTATCTTAACAATACCATTACTTTTGAACAAAATACCTAAAGTACTCGCTAAATATGTAAGGAAAAAGAAATCTATTTGAAGTAAAGCTAAACCATAGTTGGTCAATTACTCTTCCTCATCATCATCCCGCCTCTCTCATTATCCTCATCACCCTGGCTCTTTCTCCACAACCATGGCCATGAGAGCCACACAGCTCTTTCTCCACAAACAACCCTTTGTCTTTCAAAAGCACCATTAACAACTCCAATATCCTAATCTAGCTTTAATTTTTTGCACCCTTGCCCCACCAGCCTAACCAAAATGGCGGATTGATGATCTCACAATCAACGAGGGTTAGTGGATGGCATTCTTCTGTTTGTGAGAGCACGTGCAAGCACACCAATATTACAGCTTTTGGTATAGCTGCAACACACCATGCACATCCATTAGTTTGTATTTATATGATTTTATGGTTTTCATGTTTGGGTTTCTTAAAGGAGTGTTCATTATTTCAAAGTTTTTGAAGGCAAATGAATTTGATTCTGCTAAGATTGCTTGAATTTGCTAGAGTCATGGTTATCAATTATAACAACAATCTCCACCACTAAAAAACCTAAATGATCTTTGTATGTAATGATTAGGATTTTCACTTCTTGACTTCTTTTAAGGGAAATGAATTTGGTTATGTTATGATTGCCTGCCCTTGCTATTCATGGTCATCAGTTATCACAACAATATCCACCACTAAGCAACTAATAGCTGTAAAAAAAGTGACATTGCCGCCTACTCTTTTACTTCCTAGGAAGCGACCCCCTTTGCCTCTATTCAGTTTTGTTGAAAACGATCTGATTTGCACTAGTGAAAGAATAAGCCCTCAAAGCACCATTTAAGATTTTCTTTAATTATTATTATACTCTGCACCTTATTTTATTGTACATTCTGAACTACCAGCAAGATGCCTAAGAAAAACAACCCGACTGACATTATCCCTTCTCAGAAACAAGAAGAACACAATGATGCTCCTCTATTCTAGGCCCACTACAAATACTTTCCATTTCAGAAAGCTCATGTTGGTCAACAGATGTTTCCTAAAGGAAATGAAGCAGAATCTTCATTTCTTTCAAGAAAAAAACTTCAAGACCCTGTTTTAAAGGTATCAAAGGAATGAACATTCAATCCAATTTCTAATATTGTGAAGCTACGGAAGTTAGTCTACAAATGGAATATATGATGTTCAAACAAATGAATTACATAAGTTAGAATTGATGCATTTCAAAGCTAGGCGCGACCTTCAAATTTCCACTCAGAAGAATGAGATGGGCTTGTCCTGCACCTACAAAATCTATGGGTCCAATTCAATTTAGTTGGTGCATTTATGCGATTGTGCATTTTCCTAATAACTTGTACAAGTAGCACCATCATAACAAGTACATCAGTCCCGGCTCCCTTCTATAGTGAAAACAACAAGATGCCGTACATTGTTTTGAAAATAAAAATCAAACTAGGAAAAGAAAATTGTCTGCAGAAAAAAAAAAATCAAATACGCTTCAGCTCTACGTACTGGAATTAGAACTTTAGACTCCTTCATTAGTGGCTTGTAATCTGGTGGAGCCTTGTAACTGGGATTTAACCGTAATATTTCGCCTGAAAGCAAACAAAGATATATATAGTGAAATCAAATGTATGTAGGTTGAGCTCATCTACAAGTCTTGCAGCTTACCAATAAGTTCCCTTCGTTCCAATTCCAGAGGCTGAACCTTGCGAGCCTGCAATGTTTTAACACAACCGCTTAAAATTAAAATTAAAAATTGAATGTTATGAAAGGAAAATATCATAAATTATATAAAAACAATAGTTTATACCTTGCTATCTGAATTAGCATTGGAAACCAGCTTTGGTGACTCAGAACCTTGATCTTCTTCAAATTCCAGAGATCCAGACTTCAGCTGCTGAGTGATCTGCTCCACTCTAGTCTGCTCAAAATTTTTACCACCAGACAGGCAGTAATATCACTTAATGCCGCCTGGAATTTGAAGCTTCCTATGTAAGAATTCACAAGGAATGCCACTTTAGTGCCTTGGAGGGGTTAGAGACCTTCCATTGACACGCATGAAGTAGCTCCCTTTTCACTAAATGGAGCTGTGTGATTCTAGTGCTCAGGAAAATCATAATGATTGGAGGGTGGAAAGTCACCAATGAGAATACCAATCTTTCTTATATTAGATTAGTAACAATAAAAAACTATACCTAACAGAACACTATAAAAATGTAGGAAATAATCAGCATAGATTATTATTATACTTTTGTATGAAAGGTTTGGCAAAAGCACAAGACGGAAAGGCACATAACATACCTGATAAGCTAAAGCTTTTCCCTTTCGAACATTAGCATCTTGTGTAAGATCCGTACCCCATTTTGTTTTTCGTTGGACTTGTTTTGTGCTCTCTTCCTTGACAACACTTGCAGTATCTATTTTGCTCCCACCACGGAAAATGGGAACCAAGGAACCTGACAATTTATTCTTTGGTATGACAAATCCGGCTTTTGTCCCAAACATGGAAACCTTGGGGCTACTGGATGAAACTGTAGTTGAAGCAGAAATTGGAGCTTGACGAGCTTCGACAGAAGATGGCGAGTCAACTTTCGTAGACATTGGCACCTTGTGGATAAGCTAAAACACTGCGATAGTTTGATTGTAATTCGATAGTAACATTCATAAGAAGCTACATCATAATGAATAAAAAAAGCCTATTTAAATCATCAATGGTGCATCAAGCAGAAGCATATACATACATATGTATCTAATGTTCTTCATTTCAATGTGCATCTACATTGTGGGTAAAGCAGATGTGAGATGTTTCTGTATTGATGTGAATATATATTGACATAACGGATAAATGAATGGAATGATGAATGATTGGTATAATTTTATGTCTATATGCAAGCTATAACAACATAAAATAGGATGTCAAGATGCGAGATGATACACTATCTACATGGAGGTCCTTGAGAAAAAAGATAAGAATAAAACAGTTGCGTGCAATAAGCATAATGCATACACATAAGCCAAACTACACCTCCATTACACGTGGCACATAAAAAATTCAACAAACCAAACCAAATAGGATTTTATCAAAAACAAGGGAAAAAAGAATTTGAAAACAATTTAAGCTTGGAGGCAAACTGCTATTCAGCAATAGGTGCGAACGGGCTGTTGTTTTTCCCCCATCTATTCTTAAACATGAAGAACATCATATGGATATGAGAAATGCTTCATTCATTCTTTGAACTTTGGGGATAAACATTAGTTTTGAGAACAATCAATGCCATGAATATCGCGCTCATACAACACCTATGTTCCACTCGCATTATCTGAAACTGAAGCTAGGAAGGATGAGCAGCTACTTATCATGGCTAATATATGGGAATGAGCTAGGGATACAAAATAGCTTAGACTAGTAGCATTTATTTGCTCTAAGGATTTGATAGGAAATACTTGTAGATCTCAAGTATTTTCTATCAACCTTCGGAAAAACAGCGAGAACAGTGACTGGACTGCTGTCCACCGCAGAAAATCACATAAAAACTGCTGTTTACAGCAATAAGACAGCAGATTTTAAGAGGAAAACTGAAAGAAAACTCAAAGCGAGACTTGTATTCCACTAGACAATGAATAAAATCGCAAGATACAATTGATCCTCAATTCGAGAGGAGGATCGATCTCTCCCAAATCTCTAGACGCTGCTAGAGCCAAAGAAAACCTAAATCTAAGAGATCTCAAATTTCAGCCAAATTCAAGATGTCCAAACCAAAGAAAAACAAACTATTTAATGCATACAAATCAAAAGGAAATCCCTAAACTGTCCCTACATTCAAATTTCCTTCTCAAAACCCTCAAAAAAGCTTCCTAAAAAGCTCCCACACGGTGTGCGGCTTGCTTGGCATCTCCGCGGGCGGAGATTTCTCCGCCCAGTTTGCGCTGGGCCGGTCCCGCACGGACCGGTCTAACAAGATTCTCCCCAGGTATTCCACAATATAGATAGGGACCTTAATTTCCAACCAAATCTAAATTCTTGAAAATACCCTCTCTAGTCACAAACCTCTTTCATCATTTCATTGTCGATTTACCCAAAGCCAACAAATCACTAGGTAAAGCAGAACAAGGGATTAATATTAGATAACTGCTTTCCATAAAACCAAGGATAAGTCATTAGCTTTGGCAAAGGATGAGATTTCTTTTTCACGTATAAGATCTGCAAAAAATAGTAGCACTTAAACATTTAAGCAACATAAAAAAAACAAAATGAGAAGTTTTAGAACAACAGCACCGATTTGGATTCAAAACAATCACCTAAATTTTATATGAAATATTTCATAGAAAAAGTGTAAACATATACCATGAAGAAATTTCAAATAATGGATGGAGACTATTGATAGTTAATGGCTCAATATATATTAAGAAACAAAGAATGAAGAAATAATTAATCTTGCAAATGATTTTAAGTTGAAGGAAAAAAAATGGTGAAGTTGAAAACTTCAACCATGGTGAAGCCAACTACAAGGTTCACCGTATTATCAAATGATTGTTGGATGCAAATGACAGAAAGACAGGAGGAGATGTGAGATAGATAGATAGAGAAAGAGAGAGTAATTTCCCGCCCAGCCACCTGCCCGTCTAGTCAGCATAAGAAAGTCCTCCCCATAGCTTTATTACAAAAGCAATATCAAGACAGTCTATTTATGCTTTTGAGGCAATGGCAGTATCCATGCCACACTCAAATCTTTGTTCGTGCAAAAGATAAAATTTCTGTGAAGGTTTGTTTAGTTTCATGAAAAGTGAGTGTAAAGTATTCTAAATGCAAGGCTTTTTTAAATTTTAATATTTGGATTGATGAACAAAAAATGCAGAGTAAAATTTTGGTGAATTCCAAATTCACTCCATATTTCATTTTTTATGAATTCAACACTTGCCATTTTTTGTTGAATTCTAAAGTACATCGCAAAATAACTCCTCTCTAGCTCTTCAGAGCCTGCTGCACCCCTCCCCCTGTGTGGCCGCCCGTCACGGTTGTCAGCAACCCCTCACAGTCCCCGACCACTGTTCGTAATCCCTGCCGCCACCTTTATTCAGCTTTACACTGCATTTATTTTACTTCAAACTAAACAAAAAAGGAACCAACTGCATTTATTTTAAATTCATTCAAATAAATCCAATCATTTCAAATACACCACATTTCTTTTACAAAGTATATTCCAATTTACTCTATATTCCTTTTTTAGCAAATCAAACAACCTCGAAGTTAATACATTTTTTTTTATTAACCTCGAAGTTAATACATGATGTTATATACAACAACAACATCATCAAGCCTTTATCCCATTATGTAGGGTCGACTATATGAATGATTTTTCTCCATTGTGTCCTGTTAAGAGTCAAATTCTCATTTAAATTTAATAAAAATATCATTTATAATATTCTCTAGCCAAGTCTTTTTAGGTCTACCTCTACCTTTCTTAACATAGGCCAAATCCAATACATCTAACCCTCTAACCAGATCATCAGAAGGCCAATGTTTTATGTGTCCAAACCATCTTAGGCGACTCTCTCAAATCTCATCTTCATCCACCTGAGCATTCTCGTCAAGCCTTTATCCCACTATGTAGGGTCGACCACTGTTCTTAACATCACGCTCGCATCCCGCACCCTCCCCCTGCGCTTTAACCACTGAGACATGTCTTGCTCGCCCCCAGACCCTTGCGCTCGATCCCAAGGCCACACTTGCAGCCCGACCCCAAGCTTTCTCGCAGCATGCGCTCGATCCCGCAGCAAGCGCTCGCCTGTGTCCGCCCTGCAACCCTTGCTTGCTCGCATTCGACCCCATGCTCATGCGTCCGACAGCTTGTGCCCTAGTCAATGTTAGGTCGGATCGACCTGGGTTTGGGGTCGGTTGGGGTTGAATTTCTAACCAGTTTCCAAAATCGGGTCAGGTTAAATAGTGATTTGAGGATTGACCCGAACCAGACCTGAAAACTTATTTTGAAACCCCTAGGTCAATTCACCTTGTATTTAAACACAAGTAATAGTCCTACATACATATCTTTAATGACTTGAATATAAGCATTATTAATTATTTCTTTCCTAAAACTCTCCCGAACACTTTTCTTGGAACTTTATCATATGCTTTCTCTAAATCAATAAATATCATATGTAGATCCTCTTTATTATCTCTATACTTCTCCATCAAACCTCTTAATAAATGTATAGCTTCATAGTAGACCTACCTAGCATGAATCCAAATTGATTTTGAGGAACCTTAGTATCATGTCATAACCTATGCTTAATAACTCTCTCTCATGGTTTTAAAGTATAGCACATTAATTTAATTCCTCTATAATTAACACACACTTGTGCATCACTTTAATTCTTAAAAATAGGAATCAACACACTTCTTCTCCACTAATCTGGCATCTTTTAAGCCTTCAAAATTATATTGAAAATTTTTGTAAGCCAATAAATTCTTCACCTCCTAAGCATTTCCACACCTCTATTGAATATCATCAAGTCCAACCACTTTTTCACACTTAGTTTTCTTTAAGGCATCTCTAACTTCGATTTTAATAATACGACAACAAAAATAAAAATCTCTATTTTCATTTAGGATGCTAAGGTCACTAAAGTCAATTTTATTCTCACAATCTTCATTAAAAAGTTTATTGAAATATCTCATCCACCTTTGTTAAATATACTCTTCTAATAAAAGCACTTTTAATCTTCATCCTTAATGCACTTCGCTTGAATTATATCTTTATTTTTCTTATCTCTTTGTTTGGCTAAATTATACATATATATATTTCACACTCCTTAGTATATAATCTATTATATAAATCATTATAAGCTAAGTTCTTGGCATCGTATATTACTTTCTCATATTCCTTGCAAGCCCCTTTATATTTCTCAATTTTCCAAGCTTTTACATCGAAACAAATTTTTATAACAAATCTTATTTTTCATCTTTTCTTGTACATTTTGATTCAACCACCAATTATTTTTACTCTTATGAGTTTTTCTTTTTGATTAAGCGCATTCTTTGCAACATTCTTAATATCATAATTTTTTTTCACATAACATTAATTTCCTCATGCACGTCAAAATCTTAATATCTTGAATCTTTCTCTAAAAAATATTTTATTTGTATTCTTTAAATGTCTCTCTCTAATCCTAGAACAACATTTTACTTTATTTTTCATATTTCGCCCCTTCATTTTAAAGTCCAAAAGTAATAAGTGATGTTGGGACATAAATTTTCAATCAGAATAAATTTATAATATTTGCAATCTAAACGATCTATTTTCATATAAGAACAATAATCAATTTGAGTTATGCTATATTCATTCTTATCAGTGATGAGATGCTCCTCTCTTTTCTTAAAAAATGTATTAGCAATCACAAAATCATAAGCTAGAGCAAAGTCTAATATGGTCTTACCAACTTCATTAGTCTCCCCAAACTCATAATCATCATGAATATTTTTAAAATCTTTTACGACTTTACCAATATGTCAATTTAAATCTCCTCTAATAAAAATTATTTCTTTAAGAGGTATATTTTATATTAATTATTCTAAGTCCTTCGAAAATTTTAATTTAGAACACATATCCAAACCTGCTTGAGAAACATAAGCACTTATAATGTTAATAATCTTATCATCAATAATAATTTTTAAAGCCATAATTCTATCTCTAATTCTATTAACTTCTACAACATTATCACTCAAACCGTTATCTATAATCACACCTACACCATTTATAGTATAACCCCTATCTGAATACCATAGTTTAAATCCTAAACTATCTCTAATCCATTTAGTTTCTTAAATGCATAAAATATTTATATTCCTATGAATCATAACATCTATTAGTTCTATTAATTTGTCTATAAGAGAACTTATATTCCAAGTTTTATGGACTAGCTTATTTTCCCACATCCATTACTGATGTGGGAATCCTTGCTTATTTAACACTACACTGAGCACCAATGTAGTGGCCCTTGGACAGTTCTCCCTATATTCAAGTCATACAGCATGTCACTTCTGGGTAATGTCCAAATATTAACACAATATATTAAAGGATTAATGTCATGATTATTTGACATGTTTTACGCTGATTGTCAACTACCAAATACAACCCTTCACTTTTATCATCTAGGACTTGGGACCTGACAATGGTTGTCGACTATCTAATACAATCCTCCACTTAATGTTATATAAAAATGAAAAAAAAAAAAGCTGAGCTTAATACAGGTATCGTTGTAGATAATATAATATAACTTTAGAAGTGACAAAAGGATTGTCCTACAAGTCGAGTAGATTTTAGTTGGTAACATCAGCAATTTAATCCAACCTAAGCACATTATTAACATGCAATGCTTATTTAATGGATTAGATTAAAGGCGGAGTAAGCAACAATATGGCTTTGTGTATCCTTCTAAAGTAACATATCTCATATATAACAATTTATTATCCATTCAGGAACCATGTTACACATGATAGTAGTATACGACATTCTTCTCCTACACATTATTGAATTAGCTTCGTTGGCTTAACAAAACTTGTCCCGACAAGGGAAAGGTATGCAAGTATGGATGGATCCTCTAAGCAACTCAAGAAAATCTCAAATTGATCCCACCAAAAATAATTTAGCCATAGATAAGTGGAACTAATCCTAAAAACATGGGCCTAGGTTTAGGGGCTCACTAGACTCAATTTGTAAATATTTGGGTTTGAGATAATTTTATAGCCCAAAATATTAAGTTCATCGATTTAACCTAGCTAAATTGTACCAATGGTCCAGGTTTAACATTTGGAAGGTTATAAACAACCACACAAGAGGTGTGGGCAAGTTATTTTTGTTCTTGCGGTGAAATAAATGATTTAAAAAAAAATTAGAATGTTCCCTTAAGGTTAAGATCAATAACTAGAGTGACATCTTTGAAAGAATTTATAGATTAAGGAGGTAACCAAAAATAGTAAAAATTTGGGTGTTGCCAATAAATTCATACGTTATGGTAGTGCAACACTAAAAATCACTTCTCTTTTTATAAATCGAGCACAAACAAGCACAAATTCACATATTTGTACAGATAAATAGATGTACAAACAAATAAGAATCATAGAGGAAGTTTAGATACTAAGGTGAATTTTCCAATACATATAATTGAATATTCAAGTGTGTAGTTTTCCATCAAAATTTGCAAACATAATACTGATAACGATCCTCAAAGGCATGAAGGTTTCACCAAATTATTGGAATTCACAAAACCAAGGAAAACCCACCCAAATCATAAGCATGATCTAAAAATTTAGTCAAGTGGGACTGTCACATTCTAAGCAACATACTTCAAACTAGCGAACAGAATGGAAAACTTCAAGCATCAATGCCTATTTAAGCATTTATTTCATAAGATAAACCATCTACACAAATGAATTTTCGCAGAGCATGCACATTAGACAACAACCAACACTTCATAAAAAGAGAGGGGGTGAGGGGAAGGTTGGAAAGCCGGAAGCTAGCTTATGGAAGAGGAATATGGCAGTGATAGAAGATATTAAATAAAATCACTGGAGTCCCAGCAGCTGAGGAGCAGGGCGCCGGCATTGCAAGTTTAGGGCAAGAAGAAAAAGCGAAATTAAGAACGAAAAGAAGGAAATCAGCGCTCACTCGTGAACTAGGGCGACGACTGCCGCAGTAAACGCAGAGTAGGCAAAAAAAAAAAGGGGCGGGCTGCCGTCTCGGCCACGGAGTAATGGCAAGCAGCGCGAAGAAGAAGCGAAGGGCAGATTCAAAAGGGCAAGGGGGGAAAGCCATAGGAAATAACTAGCGTCTTACCGCTTAAGGCGGATCTCTTTGGAAGCGGTCTGGATCGCAGATTGCTGTCCCGGCAAGGAATGAATTGAAGCAGAGTGCCGTCACTCGTCAGGGGCAGGAGGCAGAGAGACGAGGAGATAAATCGACAGGCGACGTGCCGAAACCCTGATCGGTGGTCGAGGGAAGAAAGCAATGAATTTGCAAGTGAGGGTAAAATACGTAATTTTTTAATGAAAAGTAATAAAAATAATTATTTACATTATTTCTTGATTTTAAAGATTTTTATTATTATTTGAAATTGCTATATATATATATATAATAAAATTAAGTGGTTGAAAGTCTCCGCGTACATGAAAATATGATCCTCATATTCAAAAACTTAAAGAGGCGATTAGAGATGAAAAGTAACATAGGAAAGCATCCATAATATGAGAAAGCATCAAAATTTGGGTCTAAATTGGGTTGAACCATTTTGCATGGGTCAGACACAAGTGCATGATGTGAGTTACAAAATTTATGCAAACATAATATGCACCCCTACCTCTTCATGACACTAGAACATAAAATTAAAATTGAACATTGAAATGATAGTATAAAAATCACTTATCCATAATTAGTCTTAGGTTCTGTTTGGGACAACTTTCTTATTGCTTTCTTGTACAAAAATTTTTAGTTCAAAAAATTTTTATACTAGAAAGCTATTTTAGAAAGTAGTAAGAAAGCTTTCCCAAATGAAGCCTTACTTTTGTGATATAATGATTGGCCTATGACATACATAGCTTGGATAATGCAACTATATCAAGCCTAAAAAACTCTTATTTGAAGAGTTAAAGTCTGAGTAGGCCTCCATAAATTTTGGGGCAAACTTTTCCAACTTTTTTTTGGCAATCATGCATTTTCTTAAGATGCTAGTTTTTTCACATGATAAGAAAACATGTATATTATTGTCTTATGGCACTTTATTTATAACTATTAATTCCACCCCAAAGAAGGTGGGCTAAGAAGAGAGTAGCAATAATGGGCTTGATCACTTGTAAAAGGGTTAGTCTTTAAATCTCCTTTGTTTCCTTCAAATGAAAAAATATCTTCAATGTGAAATTTTGAATTAATATACATGTCAAGTGATAATTTAAGAAGCTATGCATTAAGTCAAAATTCTTAACAATTTTAAAATGATCATTGACCCTATTTAGGGTTTTGTTATTTTAAAGTATTGTCTATTTTAGATATATTGCATGACAAAATATAATCACCCACATTGTATTATGATTAAGAATTTTAGCATATTTACTAATGCTTATTCCGATTTACTTTCTAAGGCCATCATGAAGGCCAAAAACTTCTTTAACAAGTTATTGCGGACTAAAATATACGCGACAATAGAGTTATGATCATACGTCTTAGCGTTGCATGGATATCCAGCTCACACACAAAGAACGCGATATTTTTATGTGGAAAACCCTAGAAAGGGGAAAAATCACGGGGACTGGCCCAGTTGAAAAAGATTTCACTAGAATTTGAGCATGTTACAATAGGCTGATTCACTCCGAAGGGTGATTAGATTACAAATATCAGTCGTATGGTTGAAGTCAGGGATAAATGAAAGTCCGACGTCACTTAATGGTCTGGTGGAACTTTAAGGGTCACATGGTGATTTGGCAGAATTCTGATGTCTCTTGGAAGTTCGGGTGTCAATTAGTAGAACACTAGTGTTTGTAGGTGGCTCGAAAGAACTCTGGGCTTTAGGTAGCAGTACAACGAAACCCAAGGCGTCAAGCGGTGGTACATCGAAGCTTAGGATGTCATGTGGTTGTCCGGCGAAGCTCAGGGCATTGAGCAGTTGTTTGGTAGAGCTTAGGACGTTATATGGTGGTTCAGCGGAGCTTAGGACGTCAGGTGGTGGTCTGGCGAAGCTCAGGGTGACAAGCGATGATCTGATAGAGCTTAAGACGTCAGGTGGTGGTCTGGCAAAACTCAAGACCTCATGTGATGATCCGATGGAACTCAAGGACTCAAGTGATGGTCCGGCGTAACTAAGTACCTCATGTGGTGGTCCGGCGAGACTCAGGGCCTCACGTGGTGGTCCGGCAGAACTTAGTGCCTCAAGTGGTGGTTCGACGGAACTCAGGTGGTCCGACGAAACTCATGGCCTAAGGTGGTGGTCCGGCAGAACTCAGGGCCTCAAGTGGTGGTCCGAAGAGACTCAGAGCCTCAAGTGGTGGTCTGACAGAACTCAGGGCCTCAGGTGGTAGTTCGGCGAGACTCCAGGCAGTGGTCGAGGATGCAAAGAGGCAAGAGCGATCTCCAATCTCTCTCTTGAATCATTTGGCTTAGGGGCCCCTTTTCAAGAGGAAAGATGCTCTATTTATAGATTTTTATGAGTAGTATGGCCTGTAAATAGGTGGAAGATTTATGGCAAATGAGGTGTGGTTTGGATGGACATCCGATGTTGAATCCCTTGAACGTGGATTGTTTGATAGACATTGGAATGTCTTAGTGATTTCGGAATTCATTGATCTTGGGCTCGTTGGATTCATCTCGTCGAGCCGCTCGATTAGACTATAAGAACGTTATGTTTGGAAAACATTTAATAATCCAAATTATGGTTCGAACTTTCCAACAATGCTTCTGGCCCTTGACTTGGACCCATTTGGGCTCGGATTGGGTTGAATTTGTTGTCGTTTGGTTTGTATTTCCGAGACATTCAGTTCGACTGTAAGTTTGCTAAAATCAGAGTTTGGATGGTCTCAATTTTAATTTCAAAAGTTTCCAAGTTGATTTTGCATCAAGATTCGTGCCCGACCAATATATATATTTTTTATGATGTATCATAAATATAGATATCTAGGCTTCATTTGGGACGTTTTTCTTACTGTTTTATGAAGCAATTTTTTAGTACAAAATTATTTAGTTTAAAATTTTTTATACTTCCAAGGCTTTGTTTGTGACAGCTTCCTTGCTGCTTTCTAAAACAGCTCTCTCGTAAAAAAAAAATTTATAGTTCAATAAATTTGTGTACTAAAAAGTTGATTTAGAAAAGAGTACAAAAGTTATCCCAAATAAAACCTTAGTTAAAAAGCAAAAACACATGAATTGAAGCAAAGCAAGATTAATGGGTCTATGTATTTTGCTGTCCTTACTCTTTAAGGACATAATGAAAAGAAATGCAACCCAAAAGAGTCAAAATGGAGATTAAAATCTGTTCGGCCTAGGGAGATTATGCATAGTATACAGTGATGTTAAGGCTTCTTTTATATAAACTTTTTTACTATTCTTTAAAGCAGTTTTTAAAGGAAAAAATTTTATAGCTCGAGAAGAGCTATCACTGTGACCAAAAACCTTGGACAGTTCATTGTTTGCTTGAGAAAAAAGTAAAAGGTTTACCTGTGTGATGAATCATTTACAGTTGCTTTACATGATTGCGATGATCGTGGGGCATATAACTGAGAACAGAAGCAGTAAATATGCAAGGACCTCTTATACGTCAGCATCCTTTTAAGAGCTATAAAAGGGCTTACAAAGTTGTGTGCATATTATTTCTGTAATAGTTACAGGACCCAAATGCATGCACAATAATACTGTAGGAGGAGTGCTCGAGAAGGTACATGCATGGTCTCTAAGGAGTATCCCGTGAAGCATGGATCTTGTAATCAATATTAAAGATACTTTTTGTTGGTGCTCCAAAATGGGCGCTTTGAGAAGTGCTTTTGAAGAAAGGAAAAATTATTTTTGTCCGGATATGGAATATTTTTTGGAGATCAATTAATATGCGATACGTTATCTTTTTGTTATGTACCGTAGCTTGGTATTGCTCGATTCTGCTCACTACACGGCTCGATACCGCTGACATGGCTGCACTTGATTCACCTCCGAATATAGAGCTGCATCTGATATCCATATATAATAATCCTCTCGTTATTGTATCACAATTACAATCATCGTTTCGAGTTTCGATCATCATCACTCAACTACTTTACTCTCCGATCAAGATCATCTGACTTCAGTCCTTCAATCTCTATCACCAAACTATGCTTCCCCAACCATTGTCGCATGATTACAGTCCTTCGGCTATCATCGCTCGATTACGATCCTCCAACCATCATCGCTTGAAATACTCTCTTTACATTGTATCAATGCCTTCCCTTGAGGAAGGGTATCATTTGTAATCGACGATAAATATTAGTGAAACTATTTTAACTATGTCAGACTCTTTGGTTTATCTTTTTATGGGATTTTCACAAAGAAATAGTAGCATATCTTACAATTCTTGCACTTCCCTCTTATTTGTATATATGTTAGATCTTTGTACGAAACTAAGATATTAAAGTCACTCTCTCTGTACCGCCGCAAATATTCTCACACTCAACAAATATATCAAGTTTATTTTCATAAATTTTCATTATATTTATAATTCTTTGCTGTATTTATAGTTTTATGTAGAGAGGATCATGATGTATAATTTTAATGATTGGTATGGATCAATGAAATAATTAGCTGTTCAAATTATAGTCATAAATTATTTCTTTTCCTTTTTTTCAGTTCATAATTTCTATTTTAGGTATTTAATTAATATTTTTATATTATAATATACTAATATATAATATAAATAGCAAAAATACTAAACAAACGGATAACAAAATTTTCTTTTTAATTTTAAAGGAAAATTTGCTCTATTCTAATCCTAATTAAATTTTAATTACTATGAGGAAATATTTATAACACTTCATCTATTTATATCCACTCATTTTGAATAAAACTAGACATATATATAACAGATGTAGCTAGAGAGAGAAAAACAAGATTGATTATTATTACTTAGAAAAACAAAGGTTAGTGCTATTATTCTCTCTCCAACTTTATAGATACTTGACTTCAACATACTTAGGCTTCATTTGGGATACTTTATTACTGTTTTCTAATACAATTTTTTTAGTACAAAAATTTCTAAGAAAGTTGTCACAAACGGAGCATTAATCTTATCCCAACTCTTTAGAACCAGTCTTATAAATTCATAATTTACATTAGGGGCAATTTGATTTGTCAGAAAAAAAAAGTTGAATAACAAGAATGCAATGTAAAATAAATATATAATTAATTGATAGTAATGTAAGAGGAGTTTAGATGAACATAAAAGCAATTAATACATAAGATTGTTATTTTTTGACTTAAAAGTAAAATGAATGCAACATAAAGTAAAAAATGATTGTGGCTGGCAATCAATGGTCACCAATGGGAGGTGACAAACTGCGATGGCCATTAGCTCAGGGTTGGGTCAGCGGAGGAAAGCATTGGTGGGTGTTGGGCAATAGCGCAATCAACAGTGGTGGGCGGTGGTTGATGGTGGTGGCGGTGATCTACGGAAGGTAGTGATCACCAATGGCAATGGTTGGAAACAACACTCAATGGTAGCAACACGGTAGTTAATGACTGGTGAAAGGATAGATGCAGGTGATAATGACAGTGTTTGGCAGTGAGCATAGACAATGTAGTTCACACATTGCGATGAAAAGTAATTCACCCAAAACAATGTGAGTTTATGATAAATCGAATATAAAATAGTGAGTGAAAATGTTATTCACTAAAACTTTACAGCGTGTTTCTTTTTCATCAAGCCAAACATCTAAATTTCACAATCCCCTGCATTCCCTTTTCAACAAACAAAATAGCCTCTTAATTATTTTGTGTCTCTCTTTAAAGAAAGTCCTCTATTCACATTGAATAACTATAATAATTATAATAATAATTATATAATAATAATAATAAAAACTTAATTAAAGTTTGGAAGAACCATTAAAGTTATTTACAATTCTATCACAATGTTTCCATCAATTTTATGTATCTTTGACTCCAATCAAATAATTCTTTAGGGTTAAAAAAATCAAATATATATTTGCAATTTTTTATATGAAGAAAAAAAAATTAAACAAAAAAAATAATAATAATCAATTGATTTATTTTTTTGCTAGACTGAAACCAAATTTTAAATTATTGGTGAATTAATGCTATAGAAAAAATTTAACAGAATTTAAATAAATAATCGCCATCAATATATATTTTATTTATAATTCTAAGCCTTTATCTAAACATATTATTATCTTTAGGAATCTCTTACAAAGAATTGCAACAAAACCACCAGTATCTTATTGGGGAATAAAATATTTTGATCAGAATATATTTTTAAAAAAATATTACACTAATCTCAAAGTATATTAATTCAAGAGTTTTGAGACCTTGATCACTTTTGATCGAAATAACATGATTATATATATTTTTAAATTTTTGTGCAAAGAGAGTCAAGTGATCTACAAGTCTTTTCTTTAGTGATGAGAGAGGGAGAGTAAACATTGTGCGATTATAAAATAAGTTTAGAGCTCTCTACAAAATTGATTAGTCTTATAGAATCCAACTAAAAAACCCCAAACCTTATCACCCCAAGAGCCGCATCTAGCCTTTTTTGCTTTCTTTTTTTTTTTAATTTATTTATTTTTTAAGATATGTGTGGAGCTAAATTTTTTATATATTTTCATATAATATTGATCTCAAAGTCATTTAAAATTCATAAAAAATTTATGGCCAAGTAAACTAGGACGGGGGGGGGGGGGGGGGGGGCGGGGTTGAGGGGAAGAGAGAGGAATGTTGTCCTAAGTCATTTTCATATGTTCACTCAAATACTAGAAGTGTTTTAATAATGGTAGGTAACCTATCATACAATTTATTTTTAGTGATTTTGATTTCTATGCTTTTTTCCTCTCTCAAATTTAATAAATTTATATTATCTCTGGATTTAGATATCTTTAACTTTTTAATATATGATACATACCATTTATTTTGAGCATTCTGACATTGAACATATTGAGAATTTTGATCATGTTATTTTTTATCTAATAATAAATAGAATAAAAGCATGTATAAAATGAATAGAAAATTAGTGTATCCAAATAGACATGAAATATATGACATACATTTTAGAGTTTATTATTTTATTGGATGCCACATGGCATTTTTACATATACATGCATTTTGAGTAGCATTGATTTGTATGTTATAATAATTGTACTAGATATATGCTATATGATTTGCATGTGTATCTGAAAAATACATAAAGGTTGGCTGAAAATGATTGAGCTGATTTAGGATGTTGAAGATATTTGCAATGCTACAAGAGGGTGACCGATGATCTTTTCATTTAAATAAACGTTTGTGGTGTAATTCTAGTGATATAAAAAAGGAAATAATAGAGATTGAAGTGACATGATATTAACCAACCATACATGAAGTAACTGACTTCTTAATGAAAATCACATGACTTTGATGAGAAGAATATGACTGATATGACAGACTAAATTCCTATAAATTGACGCATAGGATGATACGAAAAAGTACCACTGAAGCCTATTATTATGCATAATCTTGTAAATATGGACATGCATACATGTAGAATATGTATATAGTATTATAAAATAGAGCATGGCATAGATAACGTGCATAAAATGATCATTGAAATATGATAAAATACATGACTGAGTATATGTACATGATAAGATGATATAAAAATACATGACACATTGTATTTTAAACTATTATACATGAACTGATACACTGCATATGATATTGTAATAGTATTAGGAACACTTGTTATTATAGATAGACATATTGACTAACATGAATGAACATTAATAAAGACATAAGATATAACATGAATAAGATTCCGAATGCTTTTTATCTATTGTGTTTGCTACTGATATGAGTATTAAATGCAAAAAATATTGATCATTTAATATGGTTATGATCGTACATAATTCCATACTGCTCACATGAATTGATTTTATTCATATTGAGTGTTACATCTTTTTTGATGTTACAAGTTCTATACTAATTATGATGAGTATTTATATGCATATTTTCTTTATTATGGTACATTGACTGCAGGTTGTAATAAGTTCATAAACTTATTGGTTGATCTAGCTCCATTATATGTGATTACACGTGATTTTAGGAAAAGGCAGACCAAGTGGGAAAAGAGGATTGATCCAAGTTATCATTTTTTTTTATTATTTTTTTTGTAGTTAGGATGTTCTGTGTGACTGATGTGATATGATCTTTTTTGGTTGAAAGCATGTATATTGATGTTTACTTATAATTGAAATAAAATAAAATTTTATTTTATACTTTTTATTATTTATGATGTAATGGATGATCTTGGTAAAACTCATTGATGAAGAGCCTAACATTAAATATCAGACAATATGCCATTCGTTGTTCAAATAAAGAAGTTGGCTGAAAGGTTAAAAGTGATTGCTGCATGATTGACAAGAAGGGCATCGAGCTCTTTAGTGGTTGGTGGCCTTAACTAGCAAAGAGACGTAGTTGGCATCAACCTTGTTAGGTTTGAAAGTAGTGAGTGACAAGGAAGGTACTATGATAGCTAGGGTAGGGACGGTGGACATTATTTTGGCAGGTACTCCACCGTTGTTTTAGCTTAGCTGGTGGGCGAGTACGGCTTAGGAACCCCACTATAGTGAAATTTAGAAAAAGGTACGATCATGTCGATTCCCTCGAGTGGCAGTGCCTCTTAAGTGAGGCCATATCAACTACATGCAGGAGGTTTCTGAGATGGGTGCCTCTTTTAGGTCAAGCCGAGGATTAGTCATTGCCGCCAAAGCCACTCCTTTCTAGGGTGGCAGCGCGGTGGATATCGTTCAAAAAAAAAAAAGAAAATTGTGGCTATCAATTATCATGTAGGGCTTGCATGTTTAAATAGTGAAGGAAAACAACGGTAACTCATGTTATATCATCTAAGAGAAGTTGATAGAAGAAAAGTAGGAGAGTATGATGTATTATAAATTATTAGATTATATTAAAAGTGTACAGTAATGGTTGATGTTTTTTTTAGAATTTTTTATGATTGTAGGTTTTTGTGACTAATGCTTGAAAATTAGGAGAGATAGAGAAAATTAAGGAGATTGAGGAAAGAAATATAGTTAGTTTGACAAAGAGAAATATTTATGAAGTAAATATATATTATATTTTATTTTGATTAAAGTATTGTTGCCATCACTAGAATATTCGTGGTGGTAGAGAAATATGAAGTTTAACGTCTAGCATTGTACAAAGATTCCAACACACAAGAAGATAAGAGAGTGGGTGTGTGTTCAATAAGAGACACAGAGTTTTAACGTGGAAACACCTGAAAAGGGGAACAATCTACGGGGTTTTGGGCCCAGTTTTGAATGAATCCATAATTAATTTAACAGTCGATTACAAATGAGGCTTCATGGCGAGGGAAGGGCCATGGGTGAATATAACAATGTACATCACAATTAGAATGCATTACATGGTATTAAATTGGGAAGAATAGTATTGATTATGTTTGCTTTAGTCAGTAGACTTTATGTCTGGCAGACGATGGAGATTTGAAGGACCATTGTCAGAAGATGGGGGTCAGAAAATCGTTGCTAGCACGTAGAGGTCAGAAGGACAATAGTTGGCAAGGAGACAGGGTTTAAGAAAATCATTAGTTTAGGCGGTGGAGGTCGAAAGGACCCATAGGAGGAGACGAGGTTTGTAAGGAGCCATATTGCGATAGGAGGATAGGCGGTCAAAAAAGACCGTTGTCATGGATGGTGAGGTTCGCAGGATCGTTAATTAGGCAACGGAGCGTTGAAAAGCTCGTGTCGGCAGGAGATAGGGGGTAAAAAAGATTGTTAATCTGTCGATGGAGGTTAATGAAGATCGTAGTAGGCAGATAGAGGTCGTGCAAGGACCATTTGTCGTCAGATGTGATGGTTAGCGACAGAAGTCCGCAGCCTCATGTGGTGTAGTCTGCCAGAAGTCCGAGCCTAGGTGGTGGTCTGGTAGATAGTTTGAGCTTCAGGTGGTTACCTGAGAAGTCCGGGCCTCAGGTGTGGATAAGTTAGAGACAGTCTGCGCTCGGTGATGGTCCGACAAAAGTTTGGTCACAGGGTTGGTGGTCCGCGAGAAGTCCGGGTCCACAGTGGTGGTCCGGACAGTAAGTCGGGTCTTTAGGTGGTGGTTCGGCAGAAGTTCTGGGGCCTCAGGTGGTGTTCTACGCAGATGAGTTGGCCTTGGTAACAGTCCGACATAAGTCTGGGAAAATTAGCGTGGTGTTCTACGGCAAGAAAGTCCCGAGACTAAGAATGGTGATCCAATCTCCTTCTCT
>NW_021318492.1:426484-461143 GCF_001605985.2 Dendrobium catenatum | reverse complement strand
ATCAATGAGAATAATATGACTGATATGACAGACTAATTCCTATAGAATTGACCAATAGGACTTGATACAGAAAAATACCACTGAAGCCATATATTATGCATAGCTTGTAATATGGCATGCATACATGATAGAATTGTATATGTATTAATAAAATAGAGCATGACATGATAAGTGCATAAATGATATGAATATGATAAAATACATGACTGATATGTGTACATGATAAGATTGATATAAAAATACATGACACATTGTATTTAAACTTATTATACATGAACCTGATACACATGTATTGATATTGTATAGTATATAGAACACTTGTTATTATATGATAGACATATTGACTAACATGATATGACATTAATAAAGACATAAGATATAAACATGAATAGATCCATGCTTTTATCTATTGTGTTGTACTTGATATAGGTATGAAATGCAAAAAATACTGATCATTTATATGGTTATTGATCTACATTAATTCCTATTGCGCACATGAATTGATTTTATTCATATTGAGTGTTACATCTTTTTGTTGTTACAAGTTCATACTAATTATGATGAATATTTATATGCATATTATTTCTATTATGGTACATTGACTGCAGTTATAAGTTCATATAACTTATTAGGTTGTTAGCTCATTATATGTGATTCACATGATTTTAGGAAAACGCACGTACCCAGTGGAAAGAGGTTGATCCAAGTTAGTCATTTTATTTTATTATTTATTTTTGTAGTTAGGGATGTTCTGTGTAGACTTGTGTGATATGATTTTTTGGTTGAAATGTATATATTGATGTTTATATAATGAAATAAAATAAAATAATATTTTATACTATTTTATTTATTTATGATGTATGGATTATCTAGTAAACTCATTGATGAAGAGCCTAACATTAAATATCGACAATAGTGCATATCGTTGTTCAATAAGAAGTGTCTGAAAATAAAGTGATTGCTGCTGGATTGACAAGAAGGGCATCGAGCTCTTACTGGTTGGTGGCCTTAACTAGCAAAGTAGACTAGTTGGCAGTCAACCCTTGTTGGTTGATAGTGTGAGTGACAAGGATGGTATATGATGCTAGAGTAGGAGGTGGACATTTAATTTTGGAAAGGTACCCACCGTTGTTTAGCTTAGTTGGTGGGCGAGGACGGTTGGGAACCCCACTATAGTGGAATTTTAGAAAGGTACAATCATGCTCGATTCCCCTCAAGCGACAGTGCCTCTTAAGTGGGGCCCAATCAACTGCATGCCAGGAGGATTCTGAGATGGGTGCCTCTTTTAGGTCAGCCGATGATTAGGCATGCCGCCAAGCACCCTTTCTGGGGTGGCAGCGGGTGGATATCCTGTTCAAAAAAAAAAATGAAAAGGTGGCATCAATTATATATTTATATGTGAGGGCTTGCATTTTAAATAGTGAAGGAAAACAAGGTAACTCATGTTATATCGTTATAGAGAAGTGATAGAAAAGTAGGAAGAGTATGATGTATTATAAATTATTAGATTATATTAAATGTACATCTAATGGTTGATGTTTTTTTTTAGGATTTTTTCTGATTTAGGTTTTGTGACCTAATGCTTGAAAATTAGGAGAGATAAGAGAAAAATAAAGAGATTGAAATATGTAGTTTGACAAAGGAGAAAATATTTATGAAGTAAATATATTATATATTTTATTTTTGGAGTAAAGTATTGTTGCATCCTAGAATATTCGTGGTGGTAGAGAAATATGAAGTTTATCGTCTTAGCATTGTACAAAGATCAAACACACAAGAAGATAAGAGAGTGGGTGTAGTGTTCATAAGAGACACCAGAGTTTTTACGTGGAAACAACTGAAAAGGGGAAAAAATTACGAAGCTTGGCCCAATTTAAATGAATCCATTATTATTTGCAGTCGATTACAAATGAAGCCCTTCATAGGAGGGAAGGCCTTGGGTTGATATAATATATATACATCACATAGAATGCATTACATGGTATAAATTAGAAGAATCAGTATTGATATGTTCGTTTAGTTAGTAGGACTATTGTCGACATACGATGGAGGTTTGAAGGACCATTGTCAAGAGATGGGGGTCAAAAAGATCGTTGTCTAGCCGTGGAGGTCGAAAGGATAATAGTCGGCAGAAGACAGTGGTTAGAAAGATCATTGTTTGGCGGTGGAGGTCGAAAGGACCATAGGAGGAGACGGAGGTCGTAAGGACCATATTCGATATGAGATAGGGATCAAAAAGACCGTTGTCTGGCGGTGGAGGTCGGAAGGATCGTAATAGGCAATGGAGGTTGAAAGGAAGGATCGTTATCGGTAGGAGATAGGGGTCAAAAGATTGTTATTTGTCGATGGAGGTTGGAAGGATCGTAGTAAGCGATGGAGGTCGGAAGGAACATTGTCGTAAAATAATGATGGTCCGGCAAAAGTCAGAGCCTCATGTGGTGGTCTTGCAGAAGTCTGATCCTTAGGTGGTGGTCTGGTAGAAGTTCGAGCTTCATGTGGTGGTGGTCTGACAGAAGTTCGGGCCTCAGGTGGTAGTTCAGTAGAAGTCTGGGCCTCAGGTGATGGTCCGACAAAAGTCTGGGCCTCAGGTGGTGGTCCGATAGAAGTCCGGGTCGTAGGTGGTGGTCCGGTAGAAGTCCAAGTCGTAGGTGGTGGTCCGGCAGAAGGTCAGGCCTCAGGTGGTGGTCCGCCAGAAGTCTGGGCCTCAGGTGATAGTCCGACAGAAGTCTGAGACTTAAGTGGTGGTCCGACAGAAGTACGGGACTCAGATGGTGGTTTGGCAGAATTTCAATCCTTAGGTGGTGGTCTGGCAGAAGTCCGAGCATCAAGTGGTGGTTCGGTAGAAGTCTGGGCCTCAGGTGGTGGTACAACGGAATTTCGGGCGGTGGTCGAGGAGTTAAGGGGCAAGAGCGATCTCCGATCTCTCTCTTGCTCTCTTTCTTGGGCCCCTTTTCAAGAGAAAGGAGGGGGTCTATTTATAGATTTTTTAGAGTGGCATGACCTGTAAATAGGAGGAAGATCAACGGTAAATGGGGAGTGGTTTGGATGGACGGCCGATGTTGAATCTCTTGATTGTGGACCGTTCATTAGACATTTGAAGGTCTTCATGATGTCAGAATTTTGTGATCTTAGGCTCGTTGGATTCGTCTCGTCGAGTTGCTCAATTCGACTATAATCATGTCACGTTTGGAAACCGTTTGGTAAACCAAATTGTGGTTAGAACCTTCCAACAACGCTTCGGGTCCTTGATTTGGACCCATTTGAGCTCAGATTGAGTCAAATTTGGTGTCATTGGGTTTTTAATCTCGAGACGTTCAGTTCAATTATAAGTTTTCTAAAATCGGAGTTTGGATGGTCCCAATTTTAATTTTAGAAGTTTCCAAGTTGATTTTCAGGATTCGTGCCTGATCATGAAATTTTTTTGGTGATGTATCAAGTATCATTACTTTATTCAAGCCATCATTCATGTAATTGATCTTGCGAAACTAAATTTCATTTTATTCCTAATGTTCCCAAATCAAACACATGGTATATAATTAGAAACTTTGTGATATTAATGAATGACCAAATGGTTTCCAAATCTTGCTGGCTATAGTTAAATGGAGTGTTTTAATGAGAGGAATCCAATGAGCCCATGATCACTCAATTATGAGCTCATTGAATTTAAATGCTAAAAGAATGATCTATGCTCATGATAATCAACACTAGTCGTCCGATAGAATGTTTTGAGATTTTGACTAAATTTATTAAAATATCATTCTAGAAAACTATAAATAAATCCCATATTCTTCATATGATCAAATGGGGAGCTTGAGAGCTTGGATCTTAACTTGAAATTAAAGGAAGCTTGGAGATAATAACTCTAAAGCTTTACCAAGATTCAATGTTGATGATTACCACTAGTGAGTGTTGTCACCCGACCATCGTTGCTCAACCATTTTTGCCTATGTTTCATTGCCAACTATCATCATCTGACTTCACCATTATTGTTTGGTTAATATCTTCAGCCAACTTTATAACTAATAGTATTTCTACATGCTATTGCCTATAGCACGCCGCTGATGTTTGGTCCCTTCTCCTCATAGGATAATGACTGAACAAACTATTACAAATAATCTCTTTAAGATAACACCAATGTCTCAACTCCAACTTTTATCATGGTATCCATCCTCTACAATTCAAGCCAGCTATCAATGCCCTCCCAAATTAAGGTGAATGACAACACTTGTAATTTACGATAAATAGTGGAATCATTTCAATTGCATCAGTTCCCATAATTTTTTTCCTATTTAGATTTTTCACATAAAAACTTTTTATTTTTTGCAACCTTCTTTTATCTATATGAGTGGTTCATCTTCGTGCAAAGCTAAAGCATTGACCTCTATCACTCTACCGCAATAAATATTCTAGCACAAAACAATTCTCATGATCATTATTATTCTCAAGCATGCTCTTTTTTGCCGACAAAAAATTCTACCATCTGGAGATCAAAATAAGAATCTCTTTAACGTTTTTCACTTGCAAAATGAAAATAAAATATAAGTAGCTTTCTTTAGTTAGCTCTCAATTCTTAATATAAGAACTGCATATTAGTTCTTAGCCAAGGTCGGTCATGGTTGGCCTCATTGTAGGAGCCAAGCCTCTAATGAACATTATTCCAATCAAACTGCTTTTCCCATCTCAAGACAAATTATCACCATATGTCTACCATAATTATGGAGAAGAAGCTAAGGAACAGGACCCACAAGAACAGCATAATATGTCCAATAATCCACAAAAAAAAAAAAAAAAAACTTTCTGCTTTACAAAGTTTGATGTTTATACATGAACATAAATAGGAGAGAAGACCACTGTATTTTCCATTTAAGCATACAAGTGCAATTTGCAAGGAAAAAAAAAATCCTATTTGTATGTTTTTTTTATTAAGAAAGTGGTTTTAAAATTTTTAAATAAAGCAACTTTCTTGCACAAAAATTTATTGAAAATAGTGAAAAAGCAATGAAGCTTTCTTAATGCTTGGGATAGCTCAAGAAAGTGTAGGGCTTTCATTTGTGATAGCTTTCTTATTATTTTGCTTTTCAGTCATTGTTTTTCACTATTTTCAATAAATTTTGCATAAGGAATTTACTTTCTGTAATAGATTTTAAAAATCTGATTTCTCAACAGTAGGTTTATAACTATGTTTATAAAAAGTTATAGTAGTCCCAAACGGATCCTTAGGCTCTAGCAATTGACCTCAAGCCAAGATTTCTTAAAATGAGTTAGTATGAGATCCTGATATTAGCAAGAGATTTGTGAAACCTTGGCATGATATTTTATAAATTTGACAGATTAATTAATGCTTTCAGAATTTAAAATGAAGGGGGATTTATAAACATGCTTTTAATCTTTACTAAAAGAAATTCTGAAGCTATTATAACTTCTGATAAAAAAGGAGGTATCAGACTTGTATCCAAAGAACATTTAGCGCCGTTAGAAAATTTTCTCACTTGTTTCAGTTCTCTGAACTTTCCATCTCTCTTCTTTTTGTATCCCTTCGTCCATCCATGAAGGAGCTCTGCGATCTAAAAGTTCAAATTAATGGTGAGCACAACTTCTTTCTCAGTCAGGTAATCCTCAAACCTTACACAAATTTGTATTCCAATTGAATTCTTATAATGAAGTCATTATTTTTTTCATGAATTCTCAGACCTTTTCTTCTATTACAGAATGTACTCTGCTCGTTCTCAGGGAAACTAAGAAAGATTCTTAAGGAAGAAAATATAATAATCAATACAGAAGGAACTGTGATCAGGTTCATGGACTTCCCAGGCAGCATTGAAGGATTTGAGCTTATCTCAAGATTCTGCTACAACAATGGCAGAATAGATATAAATCCATCAAACATTTGTTTTCTTCACTGTGGAGCCATCTTTCTAGAAATGGAAGAGGAGATAACCCCTTTTAATCTTTTAAAACAGACGGAAAACTTCTTGGATGGAATTCTTTACTTGACTTGGCATGATCTCCTCATCTCTCTCAAGAGCTCTGAGTCCTTTGCCATGGCTGATTCCTCTGGCCTTCTCCAAAAACTCCTGTCTTCTCTTATCTACAAGATCTCAGTCAACTCGGATTTATCATCTCCATCATCTTCATCCTCGCCAGAAGTTTCTTTGTTCCGGTGCTCCTTCTCCAAGAGGAGCATAGAAGCAATAAAACCATGCTTAAGCACAGAATGGTGGTTCCAAGACCTTTTAGTTTTTGCTCCAAAAACGATTGAGAAGATGGTGAAAGCGCTTGGAGCTTATGGATGTAACAACAAGAGCTTCATACTCACCAAATTTTTACTTAATTATCTCAAGTCAGCTAATCAGAGAGGCCATGGAAGCAAGTGGGACCATGGAGGGCTTGCAGACACAGCAGTTTATGGTGTTTTAATGATTGGGAGAAATGCTTTCAACTATAGGGGTTTGTTTTGGGTTCTGAGATTGGTTTCAAGGTTGGGGCTGAGCAAAGATTGCAGGGAAAAGCTCGAGAGATTGATTGGATCTATGCTTGATAAGGCAGAATTGGATGATCTATTAGTTTCAGGACATGATGAAGGTGTTTATGATGTGAAACTAGTGATGAGATTGGTAAGATTTTTTGTAATTGAGGAGGAGGATGGGGGTTCTTTGATGAGGATGAAGAAGGTCGGGAGATTGATGGATAAGTATTTGAGGGAAATTTCTCCTGATCAGAGATTGAAGGCTTCAAAGTTTCTTGGAGTAGCTGAGAGCTTGCCAGATTCAGCAAGGGACTGTTATGATGGAGTTTATAGGGCTTTGGAAATCTTCATTCAGGTGAAACTATAAACTTTTTGATCGAATGTCTATTGAATATAAAGTTTATTCAGGTTAAAAAAAAAAATATGAAGTTTCTTTTGACTTCCTGCTTTCTTCAACTATTTGCTACTAAGGTTTCGTTTGGGACGACTTTTTTATTGCTTCTTATAGCTACTTTCTAGTTTCAAAATTAAAAGATTTATACTAAAATGATGTTTTAAGAAGCATTAATAAAGCCATCTCAAACGAAGCCTAAATATACACATTCAATGTATGCATCTAGAGGTGTAAAAGAGTCTAGTTGAGTTCAAGCCACCACAATTTAGGTTTGAAATTGATTAATTCGCAGCCTCATTTTCTCACAAAGAACATGATTTTTAAGACGAGTAATCACACGGGGATAAGTCGAGTCACAAATGAATCAAATTTAACCCATTAACTCACTAACGCAAAATTCACAAGCCATTTATTCTGTCGAACTCGAACAAGCTCACATTATGTTTCAACCGTATATGCATAATTTCAGTTAGTATTAGAAATCTTAGCTTTCTGGGTTTAGGAATTTTGAGTCAAAGAAATGGTAAAAGGCTGAAAAATCTCCCATCAACAATACTTACAATCCATAGGTAAGACACACAAAGAGCCAGAATTCCATTTTGATGTCCTTCAATTCAATCCAAAAACAGAATTACAGTTCAGAACAAGATGCTTTGTGTCTTTTGAGTTAGCAATCCTCTCTCCTACTTTTTCTATTTGCTTCACCAAACGATGAAGAGCATACGAAATTGGGAATTTGCTGTGAAGAAATAGTAAAAAATCCAATGATTGGATCATTAGGTGGTGATTATCTGATTATTTTCCTGAGGACATGCCTTCTTTTGTTCTTAGCACATATTATCATGGCTAGCTATTATATAAATAAGCCTATTGTGCATAGAAAAGAAAGCACTATGAATGATTAGGATTATCACAAAGCTTTCTATTTGTGTTCAATCATGTGTGATTTGATAATTAGAGCATATTAAGGCTTCGTTTGGGACGGCTTTCTTACTGCTTCTTAAAGCGGTTTTTTAGCTAAAAAATTTAAATTTTGAGCTAGAAAGCCGCTTTAAGAAGCGGTAAGAAAGCCGTCCCAAACAAAGCCTTAATTTATTTTTATTAAAAGCATTTATTTAACGAGTTAAATATGAAAAAGACCTCATCCAAGCATATTTGGCTCAATAGCAACTTGATGATATACCTGTTTTTTATAAATGTAACATAATGACATATGCATTCTATAACGTGTATGAATTTCAATTGGACGTTATGGTCATGAACAACTCGTTCGGCCTGAGAAAATGTTGACTTGTTTACTTAATGAGCCAAGCTGAACAACACTCAAGCTCATCCAAATTTGACAAGTTTATACGCCTATAATCGATGCACCATTTTACATGTTTCTACTAACACATAGATGCACTTCTATTTTTTTCAGACACACCCCAACTTATCCTTCGAAGATCGCAAGCGGCTTTGTCGCTGCCTAAACTACGAGAAGCTCACTCTTGAAACCTGCAAGGACCTTGCCAAAAATCCGACGATTCCGCCCGACGTGGCAGTTCAAGCACTGGCCTCACAGCAGCCTACGCTTCAAGCTGAAACTAACATGGTGAATGATCTAAACAAAGCCAATTCTAAAGCAGTTTTGTACATCACAGAATCCAAGTGTGAGGAGTTCATCACCAGATTTCTTTGAAGAAAAAGCAAGTGTTTATGGTTCAATCTTCAGCAGAGTCAGCCCAGGATTATAGAGCTTGAAAATGTTTGCAGTGAGATTAGAGGCCACAAGCTAAAGATGTACCAAAGCTTTGCTGGGCTATTTTCAGCTTAAAATTCATGATTATTGATTTATAACCAGCTATCAATTATCTGAATTTCATTTCCCTTTTCTCTTCTTTCCTTCAATCCAAACAAAATCTATTCATCTTTACATCCCATTCTATTATCTCCATTTCACGCAATTCTATCTCTTTCTTTTTTCATTTTTAGTCTAATATCAATTATTTTTCATTGACTGTTATATGAAAATAAGAGCAAATGAAGAGTTTGATTCTGTCCGCAAGTCATTTTATGCTTTGCTTAATTTTACTTTCTTTTGCTTGTATATTGAGGTTTCGTTTGGGGCGGCTTTCTTATTGCTTCTTAAAATAAATTTTTAATACAAAAATTAAAATTTTTGTACTAAAAAATTATTTTAAGAAGCAGTAAGAAAGCCGTCCGAAACGAAACCTGATACTGATGCTTAATGAATTTACATCATTGTAATATGCTTTTGTTTGTTAAGTTTCAGACTTTCTATGCATGAACTATTTTCCTTGGCAAGGCTGAAGCGTTTATTCATAAAAATAGTCAAATATGAACTTTGAGATAGCAGTAATGGTTAAGGGAAAATTAATGGATATTAAGTTTTATTTTTATTTTTTGATTCCTAATGGAGGTAAAAAGTGGTTCAATTAGGACATACTATTGCTACCAAGGAAGATGTTGATGATTAAATTAAGCACAATCAATAACAGACATAAACAAGCAAAGAGCTCAAGTGAATCTGAAATAAATTTCTCAAATAGATAAAATTTTAGTTCAATAGAGATTGACATATGAAAATAAATATGACTTTATGATTAGTATAATATAAATTTTAAATATGCATCACTAATCTCAAAGCAAATCTAAAAATTTTCGAGCCCATCTTCATACAATTTTATATCGGAATATATTAAAGTAAATTTTTTCAAGTACACAAATGTGTACTTGCCTATGCATTCAGATCTTGCCTCTTGATAGCTCAAATTAATTCAAGCATCTTAGGCTTCGTTAGGGATAGCTTTCTTCTTGTTGTTTCTTAAAGTAACTTTTTAGTAAAAAAACTAAGAAGTTGCTTTAAGAAGCAGTAAGAAAGTCATCTCAAATGAAGCCTTACTGCTTCTAAAAGCAGCTTATTAGTTGATGTCGATCCATTGATTTCCATCATAGCCAAAAATTGATCTAACTTTTCTAACAGTTTTCGATCCCAAATTCTCAGCTCTACATCAAACAAGAACAAGGAAAAGGGAAGCCATGAACTGAATGCTAAAATAACACGACAAATTCAAGTTTCTCAATGACCCAAACGAAGCCTTAATCTAACTTTGTTTTGATTTTATACTGTCTATTAGTCGATGTCGATCCATTGATTTCCATCATAGCCAAAAATTGATCTAACTTTTCTAACAGTTTTCGATCCCAAATTCTGAGCTCTACATCAAACAAGAACAAGGGAAAGGGAAGCCATGAACTGAATGCTAAAATAACACGACAAATTCAAGTTTCTCAATGAAATTTGGCGTTTTACAGCAAATACATGCATGAAAACACAGGAATCATTTGCAAGATCGAGCACTATCAGCAAAATCAATGATGTAAGTGACATTAATTTCATCAACTGTAGCCTGACATGCTAATCATTCTCATCAACTACAGTTTACTATGTTACAGGGAAGAAATATCATGCCAATGAAGGGATGGGTAGAATCAGCGACGGAGTCAGAAATTTATTTTAGAGGGGGTTCAATTTTTTTTTTTTTAATATTTTCTTAACTTTTTTCATCCGGGCTTGATATCAGCATTGACAATTTTTAATTTTTAAATGAATAAGAGTAATCAAATTTTAATTTTTAAATGAACAAGAGTAATCATTGGATGCAAAAAAAATTATCTTAAGCTCATTTTCCTTTATAATTTATTTTTCTTTTGGTGACAATAACAAGAGATGAAATAGCTAATTGAGCCTTTTTTTTTTGTTTCATTTTTTTTTATGTTGCAGTTACTTAGCAATAAACTCATTAAGAATTTTTTTTTTTTTTAGTATTATAGCTAGATTACCTTAAGAGTACTTAATATGTGTAATAACTTTAAAAATATCATATGTTTATTACTATTTTTTTTGTGATTTAGCTAACAAACAATCTTCCTTTATATTGATTATTTTTCGCGTAAATTTATATAAATCCTTAATATTATTTCATTATTAAAAATAAATTAATATAATAGAGATCATTTTAATGACATATTATTTCAATTTAATTTGTTTTGAACTAATGAATAATAATTGGAAATGAGATCATTTTAAATAACTAATTTATTAATTAGCTAATAAAAATAATAAGCTGTCTTATTACATCTTTCTCTATTAACTATAACATAGTAAAACCTTAATCAAAAGTTACCCAAAAAAAAATTAAATAAATTATTCTTTAACCATTATGATCAACATAACATAACTCCACCTATCAATCACAAATGATTTTATTAAATGCCAATTCTGAAAAATGTCAAAATCATATAATGAGTTCGTATAAAAACACATCGACAACAACGACATCAAGCCTTTATCTCACTATGTGCAGTTGACTACATAAATCTTTTTTCTCCATTACACTCCATGAAGAGTTAAATTCTCATTTAAATCTAATAAACGAAAGTCATATTTAATACTTTCTAACCAAATCTTTTTAAGTCTACCTTTAACATTCTTAACATAGGCCGAAGCTAATTCTTTATGCTCTATAGCCAAAAAAATTGCAGAAAATTACTTTCAAATGAAGATTTCTCTCCACCAATATTTTCAAATAACTAAAGAAAAAATTAAAGAAAACTATACCTTGTCAATTTAACATAATTTTCAGGCTATGATATCACTTGTTAGTAATAAGTTGAAGATCAAAATTAATTGCACTCTAACCAAATCTAATGTCAAATAATCGAGAAAAATAATCAGAAGCATACCTAAATATATTGAAATACAAAATTGAGATTTTTTATTTTCACATTGGAAAACAATATTTTATAAAGATAACATTCTTTTTTACTTAAGTTGGGAAATGAATTAACTGAAGAGTGTATTTATTTTATTTTAGTCCTTCCTTAAAATAAAATATAATATTTAGGAATTATTTGAGATAGTTTCACCATTTTATAAAGGTTCTAAAATTTATGTGGGAAAAAGTAACTTATGCTTTGTTTGGGACAGCTTTTGTACTGCTTCCTAAAACGAATTTTTAGTATAAATTTTTTTAATTCATGAATTTTTTGTACTAGAAAGCTGTTTCAGAAGTAACAAAAAAGCTGTCCCAAACGAAGCCTTAGTCACACTGATTGCATATGACAGTTTTTTGTTACAATTTTTTTTTTTGAAAAATAGTAAGAAAACAACAAGAACTCAAGAAGGTTATAGCCAAATAAAATCATGATTGTTATCTAAAAAACAAAATAATAAGAAAATATCCCAAATAGACCTTTAGTTTACTTATATACACAACAATAGAATGAGATATCAGATTAATTAAATTATAATTAATTTTAAATAGATTATTAAAGTCGAAAACATGTCATTCTTAGGCTTCATTTGGGACCGCTTTCTTACTGTCTTCTAAAATATTTTTTTATTATAAAGTTTTTTTTTTAATTTAAAAATTTTTGTACTAAAATTTTATTTTTGAAAACATTAAGACATCCATCCCAAAGAAGCCTTATCTCATTATGGTTCCTTTCAAGTTTGTGGTATTTACTGAGCATTTGAGCCTTTTTGATGATGGATGTGGACTTAAGGGTCTTCAAGAACCATTATTTATGAAGGCATTCATTCATAGGTCATGGTCATAAAAAAGGTAATTCATGTTTGTGTAGGATTCAATACTAATTTGATAGATTATTTATTAATATATAAAAATAAATTTCTCTACCTAACTCATATAAGCTTCTTAATTACATAGTGCTTAATCTCTACCTAACATCTAAATATGATAACTATCACTATCCACTTAGGTTTTGTTTGGGATGACTTTTTTATTGCTTCTTAAAGCAATTTCTTAGTAAAAAAATTTTAATTTTTATATTAAAAAGTTGTATTAAGAATCAATATAAAAGCCGTCCCAGGCTTCGTATGTGAAGGCTTTCTTAGAGCTTCATAAAGTAGCTTTCTTTGTACTGGAAAGTTGCTTTAAGAATCAGTAAGAAAGTCGTTTCAAATAAAGTCTTAGGCTTCATTTGGGACAGCTTTTTTTCTGCTTCTTAAAATAGCGTTCTTGTACAAAAAATTTTGTACTAAAAGTTACTTTAAGAAGCAATGAAAAAATTGACCCAAATGAAGCCTTAATAAATTCAAACTTTCTATCTACTATCACTAAGTACTATATAAGAAAATAATTCTAGTGTGTTCAAGCATCCTACAACAACAAAAAGTAAAAAAGAAAAGGGAGGGGGAGAAGGGATTATCCTTTAATAAGTAGTAAGAAGAAACTTTGGCACCAAAGAAGAGAAAAAGCTTTCACAATCGATATGAAAATGGTAATATCAATAACAACATCAGTGTTTTTTTTTTCCCTATTTTTATTTGTATAAAAATGGATATTTTATCTCACCGAATCACATAAATGTATTTATTTTATAGATTTTGCTTAAAATTTTATCTGGATCCTAATATTATGATCTATCGCTTACTACATATAATTAACTACCATAACTTAATTTTTTAGTTATTTGATTAGTTACTACTATTTTTTGGATCTTAGGCTTCATTTGAGACGGCTTTCTTGCTGCTTTTAAAGCAGCTTTTAGTATAAAAAGTTAATTTTATAAAAGAAAGTTGTTTTAAGAAGTAGTAAGAAAGTCATCCCAAAAGAAACCTTAATCTTAATTTTAAATCCAACAGTTTAAGTTTTTTATTTGGGACAAATATTTTATAGCTTCAATTGATTTTTAGTGCTTTTGCCTTTAATATGGGTGGCAAAAATAGGCTAACGGGTTAGGGTTAGCTTGATATCGATCAAATTTGAATCCAATCGAACTAAACCCAACTGGTTTAATAAATAGGTCAAAAAAGGTGGACACTAACCCAGCTTAGTAACCCATTTTGATTAAAAAATCTTGTTAACTAAAGAATTTATATTAATTGATAAAAATATAAGTAGAATAAACGAACAAGCAAAAGAATTTTAAAAAAATAAACGAATCAATTTGCAGGTCAACACAATTCCGACCCACAATTAAGCATGTCGTCGGAACTCTAAACCTAACCGGACCCATTTATAAAATCGGACAACCCAACCTAAAATCTTCGAGCCGGATCCAAATTAGCTTGCTGGGTTAGATCATTTATTGGCACCCATTGAATTGATTTATTTCAAATTAATTTTTATAATTTATCATAGGAAGTGAAAAATCCTAATGTACAAATCACCAAATAAATAACGCAATGTGATTATAACAAAAAAAAAAAAAGAATAAATTAAATATGAACAAAATATTAAAATAAATAAAGGCAACTAATGAAGGCATGAAGCCGAAGGTGGTCCAAGTGGACCAAGCACACATAAAGCTGAGAATGACAGATGAGGTGAACTGCAAATTCATAATACATAACATGTCGTCCCCATTGACCACAACATTTTCATTCATAGACAAATACAATTTAATTTTGAGCATCCAAATTATTGGACAAAAAAAAAATTTAGTGGTATTGTAAAAAAATTAACAAATTTTTTTATTAGGTGAGAAAATAATGGTGTTATGAGGAAAAAAAAAGAAAGATATTTTTTAAAGTTTTTTAAGGTGGATTTGTTCATAGTCTTCAATTGAACATCTTATCTATCGTATTTATGATCATAAATGAATCAAATAAGTGGTAGTTCAAATTTAATCATTTAACAATATTGCTTTATATGGGTGATAGGGGTGTCAATTTCGGGTCACGGGTCGGGTTCGGGTCGAACCCGAAACGGCCCCAAGTTCAATCGGGGTCGACCCTAATCCGACCCGGGTAGGTAAACGGGTTAGAAACTCGGATCCGTACTCGACCCGCTGGGTTGTCGGGTTGACCCCACCCGACACGACACAGAACGCAAAAGGGCGGAACTCGGGCGCGCAGGTGGGCAGGCAGGCGTGCGAGCACGCAGGCGCAGGTGGGCGCTTGGGCGGGCGAGCGAGTGCACAGGCGCGCGGATGCGGGCACACGAGAGCACGTACGCGAGCGAGCAGCGTCTACGCGGGCAGAGTCGGGCAGTACGCGACGTGACTCGCGAGCTCTGCGCGGGCAGACTTGGGCAGCGCGCGGGCAGCTGCGGGCAGGGTTCGGGTAGCCAGGTAGCTCACTCTAAACAGGTTTCTGGGTTGACCTTGCAACCTGTTGGGTCAACCCGAACCGACCCGTTAAACGGGTCGAATATGGAAACCCGAACGGGTCCAACCAAAAATTTCCGGGTCGGGTTCGGGTCGGATTTTCAAATATTGATACCCCTAATGGGCGATAACCATGAAAATTTTCTTATAATGCTTAAAGTAGATTCATCATTATCTTTCCAAAGTAAATCAAGGATTTGATCTCTAATCACTGAATCAATCGCACACTAAGCTTTTGAGGCAATTCTATTATGTTTTTATCAAGCCAAGCATGTTGAATACAAGTGATTACATTAAAATACATTTGAACCACTGATAGCTATATTGTTCCTCTTCAATTGATTCATTTTAGATTTCAACTATTTGATAGTTCACCAATACTATAATACACTGCGTATCCTTAAATATAATTGTCACTTGATATACTCAACATATCTCATATGTAACAGCACAAATTCTCAACTATCAAAATATTGTTCATTTTAGCCTAACAGCTTCACGGTTTTGTCATATTAGTGTAACTTTCCAGTAGGTCACCCATCCCAAAATTGTTATGAGATGATCACGCTTAACTGCATAGTTTCTTACTGAAAATCCATCCATTACACCAAAAGATGAATCGATGTTTAAGAGTTAGTTTTTTTTACTTAATGAGCTTCACAACCTCATCCACTTAAGTAATTGAAGTCCTCCTCAACATCATTATCCCAGAATCATCCACCAGATATATAAGATTCTAGAGATGACCCCTACAAGTTCAAGTGGTGGCTCCCGTCATATAGCACTTTGTCCCATACAGAGTTCAAGATGTGGCTCCCATGGTGTGGTACTTTATCTTGTATGACACTTTGTTCCCATATTTTGACTCGTGTATTGCTCTAATACCATCTGTAAAAGCTCAAACTCTTAAATAGCTTGTCACATAATATAAGCTAATCAATGATTACTAATTAGAATTTGTTGATAATGCGATATTATACGGTATACCACTTCATCATTTATATATTGAGTTTACATAGTTTGCATTATATAATGGAATCGTGAGATCAAAATTGGGCTAAGATGCAAATAATTATATATGGAGGGTTAGCAGCAACGTAAAATCTGAACTCCATAGGTAACATTAATTAAAATGACTTAACTTTAACACATTTTAAGGGGCGGAGCCAAAATTTTTTATTAATAGGGGCACAAATTAATGATTTTCAAATTACTATCGATTATTTTTTGGTATTTTTATTTAATAGGTCATATTAAAGCAATATTTAGATATTTTAAAAATATTAATATGTATTTGTAATAATTTATTAAATTCTACATTTTATTAGTTGTATTTGACACAAATTTATGATTACTTTATTTTATCTTAAATATTTAGGTATTAATTTTATTAAAAAAAAAATATAATGTGTGTGTATATAATATATACAATACACACGTGAGGAAGAGAAAATTCAAATTTTATTATAATTTAGATTATAATCGTTGAAATAAGAACTTGAAATGCTCCATGGCTAAGATGGTAATTGCATCTTGCATAGTCACTGTAGCATAGGTTCGTATCCACCCTATGCCTCAATTCCTGTTAGATAATTTTGCTTACTGTAGGCAAATAGTAATGGGCCAGTGGGGGCCATGCCCCCGAACAATTATTACGTCCTCTGATCGGACGTAGAGCTACGTTCGGCCGTCAATAATATTTTGCCACGTGCTCTTACTCTTTACCGCGCGGCCCGACGACTTGACCCGGAGCGGAACCCGGGAATGCTATGTTCGCGATTTTCTCCTTATTTGCTCGGTATTTGCTAGGTATTGCTTTGGAAAAATGAGAAATACCGCTCTGTGAAGACCAATACGATGCAAATACCGAGTTGTACCGAGTTTTTTTACAACTCGGTACAACTCAGTATTTGCTCGGGATTGCTAGGGATTTGCACGGTATTGCTAGGTATTTGCTCAGTATTGTTAGAAAAAACTCGATACAACTTGGTATTTGCTCGGTATTGGTTATTGGCGAGCAAAATCGACCAATACCTAGCAATACCGAGCAATACCAAGCAATCTTGGATCCATTCCGGGTCAGGTTGTCGGGGCGCGCGGTAAATAATGAAAACGCGTGGCGCGATTGTACTGGGGGCCGAATGTAGAGTTGCGTACGTTCACCGGACCAAATAAAAGTTCCATGCCCCCAGGGCCCCCACTCTAACTCCGCCCTTATATATATATAATGAACTTATAAAAAAAAATTAGCCATAATTGGAATTTAAACTCTGACGTCTATAAATTGAAACCTTGGCTTAAAACCATGACGCATTATCTGAATCCCACCCTCCACCTTTCCTGCCGCTGGGAGCGAATCTCTCTGCGTCGGCGGACAGTCGCCGCCGGTGAAGTTCCGGTTAGATCAACTGAGGTAGGATGCCAAAAACAGAAGTCTGTCATAATTGCCATCAGGATTTTGATTTTGCTATGATTTTCAGCTTCTCTCTAATTTCGATTTGCTTACTGAGATCGCGAGATAGCTTGTGAATATATCTCAGTAATGGATTATGTGCCCGATCTTTGTATGGTTAATCACAACTTTGTCTCTAAGAATTAAGTTATGAGAGCATATGAGTTGGATTACATAGGCTTCTTTTGGGATGACTTTCTTACTGCTTTTTAAAATGTACAAAATAAGCTGCTTTAAGAATAAGAAAATAAGCTGCTTTAAGAATAAGAAAGTCATCACAAACGAAGCCATAATCATAAGACCATCATATCAAAGCAAATAACATCTCGATGATTAAGAATTTGTGCCTATAAATTTAGGCTTTGTTTGGAACAATTTTTTTGTTGCTTCTTAAAGCAGCTTTCTAGTATAAATATTTTAATTTTTTAACTAAAAAACTGCTTTAAGAAACAACAAAAAAATCATCACAAACGAAACTTTATACTCATATTCACGTATTTATACTTACAAGTATATTTATGATGGATTATATATTGACATATATGGACTAGATAGATTTTAAGTTTAGGGTAATATTTGGCACAATAAATTTGCACAACATGTAAATAAAAAATTATGCTCGTTTGTTTATTAAGTGGTGCTATACAATAATTGAAAAGGCTTAAGCTCAGCTTTTGAGATCTGATTTTAGATTTGTTTGGGAGGGCTACAACCTTCTATAGAAGTAATTGTAAAATTATTATGGGAAAAATAGTTTTCTTAAAAAGCTGATGTAAATATTATAAATAGATGTAAAAAAATCAAATAATTGCTTCCATAACTTACATTAGTGAATTTAATTGTAAAACACAACTTTTATCATAGATATTTCTGTAAAATTATGAGAAAATAGCAATAAAATAATAAAAAAATGGAATTATGTAGCGGTGAGAAAATAAAACAGTGGAAAAATTTTACACAACTATCTTTAAAGAGGGTTGTACGTAGTTTATTAGCATAAGTCGCATTCTGGAATATTCACGGTGGCAGAGAAATATAATGTTTAACGTCTTAGCTTTGTACAAAGATCTAACGCTCATATAAATAAAAGAGAGGGTGTAGCATTCATACGAGATGCTAAGTTTTTTACATGAAAGGTGGCCGAGGAGGAGCTTAGTGGCAAGAGAAATCTCTTCCTCTCATCTTTTCTCTCTCCTTGCTTCAGGCCCCTTTCATGAGAATTTTATAGTTTTGTAAGAGTGACATGACCAGTAAATAGGAGGAAGATCAATGATAAATTGGGAGTGATTTGAATGGGCGGTTGATGTGGATTCCCTCAATAAATGAATGTTTATTTGTTATTTGAATGTCTTAATGATATCAGAATTTGACAATCTTAGGCTCGTTGGATTTGTCTCGTCGAACCGCTCGATTTGATTATAAGCATATCATGTTTAAAAACCGTTTGATAATCCAACTTATGGTTTGAACCTTCCAAATGTGCATCGGGTCTTTGATTTGGACTCATTTTGACTCAAATTTAGTCGAATTTGGTGTCGTTGTGTTCGTATTTCCGTGACATTCAGTTTGACTGTAAGTTTGTTGAAATTGGAGTTCAGATAATCTCCGATTTAGTTTTTGAAGTTTCTAACTAATATGGGGAGATCGTCGTTGGATCGTTGGAAGAAGATGATGCTTGAAGAAATTCCTAATCCATGGACAAGCACAAGCTTAAAGCTTTAAAGAGATGTAATATTCTTCATTAATTGACCCAAGACCCTTTCCATCAGCTATATGTAACTTTATCATAGAACAATCTAGAAATAGATAGTTTTGTACTACCTTAACTAAAAAAGTAATTTGGTAGTGGAAAGCAGCAAAAGCAAATAGGAATTATAAGGCAAGAAAGGGTATGCTAATCCCTAAGCATATTATAACTAAGATGTCCACATCACTAACTTGATTTTGCTTCAAGATTTGTGCTGATCAACATAATTTTTTGATGATATATCAACATCTATTCAGCCTTTTTTGCCCTTTTGATTGTGATATTTATGCTAATTATATATATAAATAGAGCTGAAAATTTGCTTTCGAGTTCTCTTTTTTTCTTTCTTTCAGGTTCATTTGCGGCTCAAATAAAATAAAAATTGGCAGCACTACGAAAAAGGAAAAAATACAATAAATATACACTATTAATGCTATTACCATTATTTATAAAGTGACATACGATTCCATTAATTTATAATTTTAATCTTTCAATTCTAAAAAAATTAATGTCAAATTTTCACATCAAGTAGTTTGCGCTGTCACCAATACTACATTCAGACATTTGATTCATTTAATTTAAACATTGAGTTTTGAATTAAAGTAAGTATAAAGTATTTTAAAATGTATGAATTTTTAAGATATTGATATTTGATTTTAAGTAAAATAAATACAATGAAATTTTTAGATTTATGTGAGTTTTAAATACATCATAAATTTATTGTCATTCATGTTGCATGCCGCCTATTGCCAGCCGCTAGCCGTCCACCTTCAACAATTGTGGACTGTAACCAGCGATGCCGACCTCTACCGTAGCCGCTGCCGCTGCCCACCACCACCGACCTTCGTCTATTACAGTCAGCCACATCATTGTCGGTGACTTGCCGCCTATAGCCACCACCATAGCCACTAATAGGGGTGTCAATTTTTGACATGACCAGAAAAAAAATCCGGGTTCGGGTTGACCCGTTTAGCAAACGGGTCGGGTTCGGGTTCAGATTTTTGACCCGTTTCAAAAACGGGTCGGGGTCGGGTTCGGGTTGACTCGACAACCCGAAATAAACCCGATACTGACCTGAAAATCGAGTCCATCCTGGTTTCCGCCCGCACTAGCAACGTCGCCGTTGCCGCACTCGCGTCGTTGCCCACTGCCGCACTCGTGCTGCCGCGCATTCCCGTGGACTCCGTCTGCACACTCGTGTTGCATCGCTCAGTCAGTCGGTCCCTCGGACTCCGTCCCGGACGTGCGGTGCGGTCTCACGGACTGCCGGACCCGGACTCCGTCCGAAGTCCGAAGTCGCGAAGTCGCTTGGTCCAGCGGACTCCTTCCACATGCGGCACGCCACGCGCGGTCTAGCAGACTCCGTCCGCACTCGCTTTGTTGCGAGCTCCGCTCTCTGCCATGCGGTTCAGGTCGGGTCAACCTAGCAACCCGGCCGGGTCGGGTCCGGGTTGAAATGTCCGACCCGTTTGCAAAAAAATGAGTCGGGTTCGGGTTTAGGGTCAACTCCGGTTTGACCCGAACTCGACTAGTCGACCCGAATTGACATCCCTAGCCACCAAGAACACTCTTGACCACCAATCACCACCCTTTTTGAACTTTACATTGTATTCATTTTACTTTAAAAAAAAAAACCCCATACAACATTTTTCAACTCATTCAAACAACTCCAAAATATTTTTTAATATTATTTTTCGTTTGCATTTCATTTCCTTTCCAGCCCACCAAACAGCCCTTTAAATAATTTTAAATAATTACTTAGAATCCTAAGAGTTAGAAAACAAAATAAAAAATCTAAGTCATATGACTGCTGTGAGTAATGTGTAGCCGCTGGTTTTCTGAAAGGTTTGACATGAATGAAACTCATACAATATATGAGCGCACATTATTATAATTCCCAAACAATTCTGTTGCTTTGTTGATTCTTTTGTTTTCTGCTTAATTTCTCCTCTTCTTGTCAGCAACAAAGCATCAGCCATGGCTGATCTGCAGACCCCTCTGCGACCAAAAAGGAAGAAAGACATAGCAGACTATTTAGTTAAATTCCGATGGATACTCGTCATCTTCATCGTCCTTCCAATTTCTGCCGCCATCTCCTTCCTTAATTACCTCGGTGAACTAATCTCTGCAACGAAATCATATAAAAAACGTGAAAAGGAACACGAAGAAAATCTCAGAAAAGTTGTTAATCGTCTGAAGCAAAGAAATCCCAAGAAAGATGGCCTTGTTTGCACAGCCAGAAAGCCATATATAGCCGTTGGCATGCGCAATGTTGATTATAAACGTGCTCGACATTTTGCCGTTGATCTTTCAGCTTTTAAAAATATTCTCTGCATTGACACTGAAAGAATGGTTGCTAAGCTTGAACCTCTTGTCAATATGGGCCAAATTACAAGAGCCACAGTTCCTATGAATCTAGCTCTTTCAGTCGTTGCAGAGTTTGATGATCTGACCGTTGGAGGTCTAATCAATGGGTATGGCATTGAAGGAAGCTCACATATCTATGGTCTTTTCTCTGATACTATCGTTGCTTTAGAAGTAGTGCTTGCTGATGGGAGTGTAGTTAGAGCCACAAAAGATAATGAGTACTCTGACTTATTCTATGCTATTCCATGGTCTCAAGGAACAATTGGACTACTTGTTTCTGCAGAGATTAAGCTTATACCAATCAAAGAGTATATGAAGTTAACTTATAAACCTGCAAGAGGGAACTTGAAGGAACTTGCAAAGGCTTTTGCTGATTCTTTTGCACCAACAAATGGTGACCAATCTAAGGTTCCAGATTTTGTTGAGGGGATGATATACAGTCCTACTGAGGCTGTGTTCATGACTGGAGTTTATGCTTCTAAGGAAGAGGCTAAGAAAAAAGGAAATGTGATAAACAATTATGGATGGTGGTTTAAGCCCTGGTTCTACCAATATGCGCAGAAAGCATTGGAGAAGGGAGAGTTTATTGAATATATTCCGACGAGGGAGTATTATCATAGGCACACCAGATCTATATATTGGGAGGGGAAGCTTATATTGCCATTTGGGGATCAGTGGTGGTTCAGATGGCTTCTGGGTTGGATGATGCCTCCAAAGCTTTCGCTGCTTAAGATCACACAAGTAGAAGCTATTAGAAATTACTATCATGATAGGCATGTGATACAGGATGTTTTGATTCCTCTTTATAAAGTTGGTGATGCTCTTGAATTTCTTCACCAAGAAATGGAGGTAACTCTCTAGGTACAAGATGTTGTTTTGCTTTATATTTTAATATTGTTTTTTGATGACAAGATTTTGCTTTAAGAAAGTAAGGTTTCGTTTGGGACAGTTTTTTTATTGTTTCTTAAAGTAGATTTTTGTACAAAAAAGTTGATTTAAGAAACATTAACAAAACTGTTACAAACGGAGCCTAAGTTTCCTTATTTACATTAAGCTCGTTAGTGGTGGTGATGTTACCGGTGGTGATATATATTTTCATATAGTTTTTTTATGACAAGATTGAGCGGGGAGGTTAGATTCTTTTCATTTATGTATTGCTTTATGGGTTTTAATAGTAATTTTCATTGTTTGTATTTGGTAATGGTAACTTCGGTTCAAGTCAGTAAATCTTCGTTTGAGATAATTTTTTTATTACTTCTTAAATTAGATTTTTGTACAAGAAAACTGTTTTAAGAAGCAGTAAAAAAGTCATCACAAACGAAGCCTAAGTTTCCTTATTTACATTAAGCTCGGTGGTGGTGGTGATGGTGGTGGCGATGTTAATGGTGGTGATAGTGATGGCTAGTAGTCAGAAGTGCTGGTCTTAGTGATGGTGGTGGATCATGGTGAAAGACAAAAGGTCCTAAGATTTTTTCTTCTAAGAAAATGTTAGTGTGTGTTTGCATATAATGGCTTGTTATTCTTCAATCATGCATGATTCCAGCTTGAAATCAAACATTTTATAGGTTTATCCCCTCTGGCTCTGCCCACACCGCCTGTTCAAAAAGCCAGTGAAAACCATGATCTTTCCAGAACCAGGCTTCGAGCTCCACCATAGGCAGGGAGATACGAGCTATGCCCAAATGTTTTCAGACATTGGTGTCTACTACGCTCCAGGACCTGTCATCAGAGGCGAGGAGTTCAATGGAGTTGAGGCTGTTCATCGGCTCGAACAGTGGTTGATTGAAAATCATGGATTCCAACCTCAGTATTCAGTATCTGAACTCAATGAGAAGAACTTTTGGAGGATGTTCGATGGCTGCCTTTATGAGAAATGCCGTTTGAAATATGGGGCTGTGGGAACCTTCATGAGTGTCTACTACAAGTCGAAGAAAGGTAGGAAGACTGAGAAGGAAGTTCAGGAAGCCGAGGCAGCTGTTCTAGAGCCTGCATATGCTGAAGAGACCGCACGAGTTTCTGATGCTCAATGAAGAAGAATCTCAGAATGCTGAACTTGTATTATTGTATCCCGTTATCTTCTTGTTTTTCTGGACTCTCCAGTGAAGTGGCCCAGTAATCCTTTTTATATGTTTTCTGTTTTGAAACATATATAATTGCTAAGTGCATATTTCATAGATGTTGATGACAATCTTTTTGTCTACTCGTTTTATGGAGCTACATTTTGAAGTGTTGATCACTTCATTGTGTTGATAATTTTGGGAGGTAGTATATATGGCATTTCTCTCAAGACAAATTATTACTGTTTATGAAGCCTGATGAATAGTGTTTGATTCATTGAGCAATGCTTTACTAAGAAAAATAAAATAAAATAAAAAAGAAGAAGAAAATTGTAGTTATATAACCCCAAACTAACCTACAATATTATGGGTCTAATTGATCTTTGTACATCAAATTAATTTGGATGGCACTACTAAAAGCTAAAATTTTACGCAGCACTTGTTAGAGACGGTTTGAAAATTGCTTCTTAAAAGTGCTTTAGCAACGGTTAAAACTGCTGCTATTTGCATTGATTTTAACAATTGGTATAGCCCAAAACGAAACCTTAACCTTATATCCGGTTTGACGCTCACTTTGTGATCCTGTAGCCTTTTTTTGTAGTATGGATATATTTCTGATTTTTTATATGGGGTTGATCTCCTCTTCGATCATTCCCAAATATGATATCCTTTTGATGTGAAATGTGAATCATCAATTACTCCTATTTGTGTGAGCTTCACTTATCCAAAATCATTTGGTTACTGCTGATATATTGCTCTCATTTACATCTATGATTTGGTAACATCTTGAGAATTGATGACTTGAGGTAACTTCATCTTGCTCTATTTTTGAATGCTAACAAAAGGTTGGATATGTGGGTTTAGATTGATTATAACCAGAATGGTTATCCGTATGTTGTCTTTGAAGATTTGTCATCATTTTATTTTAATTGTAATTGTTGGAAAATTCTTGAGGAGGAGCTTCTTTCTGTTAGCGAAAGGGGGAGACTAGAGGGCTAACAACCTTTATTGATTCATTCTTTCAGGGATATATAATACATCAATCTATAACATATATTTATAGAGATTGACATTGATGTGGTGTCTTGTGGAGCAACACTAGTTTAAAACTGGACCAAATCCTAACAGTAATGTTTGTGGACATTACGTTTCTTCTTGTTTTGGTCTTCACCCTTGATATATCATCAAAACATTATCTTGATTTGGTATGAATCTTGACGTAAAGTCGAGTAGTAAACTTAAAAAATTAAAGCGGAAATCATATGAACTCTAATTTTAGCAAACTTGCAGTCCAACTGAAGGTCTAAAAAATACGAACCCAACGACTCCAAATTCAACCCGATCTGAGCTCAAATAGGTCCAAATCAAGAACCTGAAGTGTGTTTGGAAGGTTTAATCCTTAATTTGGATTACCAAACAGTTTCTAAACTCAACATGCTTATAGTCGAATCGAGCGGCTCGACGAGGCAAATCCAACGAGCCCAAGATTACCAAATTATGTTATTATTAAGACATTCAAATGCACAATAAACGGTCCACAATCAAGGGATTCAACATCGCCCATCCATTCAAACCACTCCCAATTTACCCTTGATCTTTCTCCTAATTATTGGCCATGCCACTATCAAGAAAATATAAATAGACCACTATTTTCTCATAAGAGGGAACCCAAGCAAGAAGAGAAGAGAAGGAAGCAAGGAAGCAAGAAGAGAAGGAAGAGAAGCAAGGGATCTCTCTTGCCACCAGACTCCTCCTCGACCATCGCCAGACTTCCACCCGGTAGCCGATCGACACCGGTGTTCCACTTGACAACCAACTGATGCTGGAGTTCCGCTCGACAGCCAAATGACACTAGATTTCTGCCCGACACTCAATAGAAGCCGGATTTCCTCCCGACCCCCAAACATCGCCGGATTTCCGATCTTCGTTTGTAATTGAATTTCAACTTGGAAGTTGATTATTGTAATCTGATCATTCTCAATTTCAGGGCCGAGTTAGCTACTTGTAATCTAAGTAAAAACTAGTGAAATCATTTCAATTGAGTGTGACCCCATGGTTTTTCCCTTTTCCAGGGTTTCCACGTAAAAATTTTGGTGTTACATTTTTCTTTTGTTTGTGTGCTGGATATCTGTACAACTCTAAGACGAAAATTTTCTAATTCTATTGCCGCGTATATTCTAGCCCGCAACAACCCTAAACTCAGCATTCGAGTTAAGAGGGATTATACTATGAATTCGTTAAACTCTTCTATTGTTGTCTTGAATAGCCAAGTGCATTGGTTAAGAGGGATGTAATGATGACCCATTGTTCTTGGTTGTTTTTGAGAGCGATGCTCCGAGTTCTTTGGAGGATGGAGTCATCCTAAGAATTTGGAGTATAGTACTAATACTTTGATCATGCATGGTATATTTGATTGAAAATCCAGTTGGTCTCACCAGTGCGTAAGTGAAAGCCATTGACATTTCGTTTGCTAATTCTCAGCATTTACTTGGTGAGGTTGGTGGTATTTGAGTAGACAGACTTTTTGCTTGACCATTAGATGATACAATTCCCACCATAAATAGAGATATTGGTAATATCTTTAAAATGACGAGGATTGGCATTTTCAAGCATGAAGGAACCAACCAATGTCCATCATTAGGGCATCTCCAATCGAAAATCCCATTTTCCACTGCAAAATACAACAAAATTCTAAAATGTGGTAATTCTGCTCCAATCAAACTCTATTTCGCGGGCTTCATCGTCTCATAACCGTCTTTCTCCATTTAGCGGCCAAATCCCATTGACACATAAAAACGTAGCGGATGAACAGTGCGACGCCAAGTTCACCCACGATGAAATAGCCGCAAAATTGCCGCTTGGTTGGAGCGACGGAAGAACAACAAACAACTATTACGTCCGGTCATCGAATGCGTTCATAGGTCAATACCCACGTGCCACCTCACCTGAAACTCGATATTGAGAACTCGTTATTACTCTGTATACATTCAAATGCGTACGATTTTGACCTTGCTCCTAAGGGAGGCACCATCGAAACAGTAATATAATTCTGAGAATTAAATTAAATATATTATCTGGTTTTATGCTTTCGTCGGTGCCGATAACAAGAAAAAATAATAGTAAATTTTAGCTTTTTGAATCCTGCCGTCACAATATGAATGCGAAACAGCTGGAATTAAGGACCGGGAATATTATTTCTAGAAGGTTTTTTCTTCATGATTTGCTTGCTTGTATGAAGAAAAAAAAAACAGCTGTTTGTGAGTGCTTATATGATATGAAATTTCTAAATATGTGAGAATTTTTGGACTTACAGTTGCTACCACAAGTGTATCTTTTGATATTATATTACTCAATGATATAATTATCTTTATCGACTAATGAAATGCTGTTTACGCCCTCAAATTTCTTCATAAAAGAATATTAGTTTTTGGCATATACAAAATTTAAAATAAATGTTTTGTTTTTTTTTCTGAAAGTATGATGTGTAGGAGATAGAAGTAAATCACGTAACGAAACAAATAAAAAAAAAATGAAAAAGCAGCGGAAAGTAAAGGGACATCAGGATTTAACAAGGAAAGATCTGAAATCAGAAAAATATCACAGAGTCACATCACATTAAGAAATTTACTATGAAAATGAAGAAAAATAAGTATAGGTATCTCTTATGTCTCACTCTCTTATTGCTTCTCTTCTCTCTTATACTGTTATCACACACAAAACAAAAAGAAAAAAGATCAGTTAATAACGCCAAGGGGTGCCACCCTTAAGAAAAACAAGAAAGAAAACATCTTGGTGGTGAAGAGATACGGCTTCAGTTTAGAGTGTTGCGGCGCTTTGCTCTCCGTTGTTTCTCCCAGCAAACTTTGTACCACCAGAAAGCTCAGAAACATAGAGGCGGGGAGCTCAGGTATACAACGCCAAGCACTCGGGTACACGGCCTAGGCGTTCAGGTGCACAATGTTGGGGCGTCGTAAATTTTTTTTTTCACCAACCCAAACAGGGGGATGACCCCTGCCTCACCCTAGCTAGTACGAGAAATTGACTTGAGATCCGAAGTAACAGTACAATATTATTTGATCAATACAATCAGATTACACACATAACTAATATGATGAATGGGTTTCTAGCTGAAATCACAATATTAATAGCTCGGATGAAATTATAGTGTGAGAGTGTAGTTTTTTTTACAGAGTTGTTTATCATGGATTTTCAAATTTTGGCCTCCTTTGACATTCTACTGCAACTCTAAGGTTTGTATTTTTTTAGTATTTTAAATTAATTAAATAAAAAAATTATCCTTCCAATTAATAAATTAAGATGGCTGCATATGCACATACAATCAGTAATTTCCAAATAATATAACTTTAAACATAAAACTAATTAACAAAATTTTCTTCTGCTACTCTAAGGTCTGTATTTTAATTTTTTGAATAAAAAACCGCTTTAAAAAGATAGAAGAAAGCCATCCATCTCAAACAAGCCAAAATCTCAAATTGGAAGCTTCATGATTTTCTTATTAAATCTTTTTTCTGATGATTGGGGCACGAAAAGGAGTTGGTAGGTAGCTAAAACATTATCTCTTCACATTAATTAGAATAGTAATATAAAGGGTATGAACAACTGATCATGCATGCATATCTCATGCATCTTTTTCAGTTCCAGAGAATACTCTGCTTTCCAGCTTTCTTCCAGCTGTAGTCCAAATATGATCCCTTCTTCTTCTTCCACTCGTGTGCAGCTTGGAAGATCTAATTTGAATAGTTTCTACTTTAAATCATAATAATCCTTCTTTCCCAAGCTTACACACGAGCCACTTGTTGAATCTATCCACATACTGCTCACTTTACTACATGCTTATAAATAGCCTCTCAGCCCATCACTAAGAACTCATCTAAAACTACTGTCTTCTTAATTTCATGGCTTCCTCAACTGCCCTGTTTCGTCTCTCCATCCTTCTCATCTTCTTCCTTGCCTTCTTCACCATTGCAGAACCTCGCCTCGTTCTTCATTCCCAGATGGTACGTTTTAGACACCTTTTATGCTCCAGATATTCTGCCAATTGTGACTAATCTATTTGCCTTAAAATGTTCTTTTTATAGTCGACAAGTACTCAAGGCGAGGGAAGTTCTCTTCCAAAATCTGGCATAGGTAACATATTCATTAATTCTCCAGTTCTCCTGTTATTTAGGGGGTGTTTGTTATAGGATTGGATTCAATTTTTATAGGATTTACTAAATCCTGTAAATCCGGATTTAGTAAATCCTAGGAGGTAATCCCGGTAGCTTCTTCTTCATTAGAAACTTATTTTGGCTTGAGAAGCCTTGTTACTGTTCCATTGGAAACTTCCCATCCGGGTTTCTTCTTTGTGCGTGTAATCGCTGCGTTAATCCGAGTATGAATGAGATTAGGATTTAAACGGATTTACAGACGTATATTGGGTTTGGTTGGATTTATGCTAAATCCTACTCAAAATGACGAACAAATCTGATACCAGACACTACCTTACTGTTAGAATTTGATCAGTTCTACTTCTACACGCCACAGTGTTATGAATGTAAATTTATACAAGATATTATTATGTGTAAGAAATGAAATCTGTTTTTTTTTTTTTAATTTATTTCGAGCGTCTAATGGTTTTGTTTTGGCGATGTAGACTGCAGTGGAGCTTGCAGTGTTAGGTGCAGTGAATCATCGAGGCCAAATCTGTGTAAGAGGGCGTGTGGGACTTGCTGCTTGCGCTGCAACTGTGTGCCGCCTGGGACTTACGGCAATCTTCAGATGTGCCCTTGCTACGCCGCTCTCACCACCCATAATGGCCAACCCAAATGCCCTTAATTTTATATATATATGGAGCCTGGTATTGCTTCTTGTTAGTTAAATGCAATAAGCTATAACGGCTATTTTAGTTGTATTTAAGTTTGAAATGGTTCAGTATTGCCGATCATATTAAAAAAATATTGATATTATGTTTCTTCCTTAGCATTTGTTGAGAAAGAAAAAAAAAAGTTTTCTGCTGTGATGGGTTCTGTAGTTTGTTCCCACTGATTTAGCTAAGTTAGAACAGGCGAATGGCCACCTTAATTTATAGGTTTGTTGGTTTCAAGGAAAAGCTTTTAGGTTTTTTCCGTTGATACAGGACAGCTTAGGCTCCGGTTATTCCTTTGATTTACTATAATGCAGATCTCTACACATAAGGAAGATTTTTCATTGAATACAGGACAGCGAGGTCTCTGGTAACTATCTATTACGTATTGATTATTTTTATTTTTTAGCCTCAGAGCTCAGGACAGAATGACTTGAGGCTGCTCTTTTCATAGATCCACTGTCTTTCTGTTTCACCTCTATTCTAGTCACCAGACCTAGAAAATAGGTCCGGACATTCACTAAAAGTTGCCACGTGGATAGCGCTTTGACTGCGCTTTAGGTGAGCTTTGACTACGCTTTGTGTGCGCTTTGACTGTGCTTTTGACTGTGCTTTTGACTGCACTTTAACTACACTTTTGGCGCGCTTGACTTAAAATTCCGCTGAGACGTGTACATTCCACGCGTCAAATTTTTAGAGGATATCCGGACCTATTTCTAGGTCCGGTGACCGGACGTAATAATTTGACCTATTCTAAACGGTGATAGTTTGTCATGTGTGAAGAAGGAGAAATTATTACGTGCGGAGTCCGGATGTAAAATACATGATATATGTTCTTGTACACACTGTGTATAAGTTTATACACATTGTGTGCAAATTGTGTATATTATGTATATAAGTTTGTACATACCATGTATATAATTTTGTAATTTGTATATAATATGTATAGTTGTGCACACTGGGTAAAAGGATACTTGTCATATTTTTATTGGAGTTCAGACATAATTGGACTTCACAGGTAATAATTTCTCGTGTAGAAGAGGGACTGGGATTCGAGTGTTCAATTACTGCTGTTTGGTCACTTGCTGACATAGCCTATGTGTTGCATACTATGAAAAAGCTTCGAACTGCCTGTATAGCTCCAAATTCATGGTTTTTTTGGAAGAGGATGACTTGTTAATGACCAAGAACAGATTGCAAAATTACCATAAGATTCCTTTATTTTATTGGCAGCTGCTCTACCTTTGCTTCCCTCCTAAGTTGAACCCGTATTCAATCATTCGAATTTTCAGCATATAAACAACACAACTGATCTGATTATTGTGTTTCAGTACACTCCAAGGTTCTACGTCAGATTTCCTCTGAGCTATCACATTTAATATATCCTCAAATTTTAATTATGATCGAGCGTGAATCTCAGGCAAAATGAAGTTAGAAATTTCCAAAATTAAATTTGGAATAATTTGAACTCCGATCTTAATAAACTTACAGTCAAATTGAATGTCTCGAAGAGACGAACCCAACGACACATAATTAGACTCAATTTGAGCCCAAATGGGTCCAATTCAAAGAGTACTTGAAGCACATTTGGACGGTTTTTACTATAAACTAGGTGACCAAACGGTTTCCAAACGTAACATGTTTATGGCCGAATCGAGCGGCCGGTTTCCAAACGTAACATGTTTATGGTCGAATCGAGCGGCTCGACGACAAAAATCCAACGAGCCTAAGATCGTCAAATTTTGATATCAAAAAGATGTTCAAATGCCTAGTACATGGTCCACAATCAAGATGATCAATATCGGCCATTCATTTGAACAAATACCAATGTACCCTTGATCTCCCTCCTATTTACTGGCCATGTAGCTCTCAGAAAATTATAAACTGACCCCCCATTCATCATGGAGAGGAGGAAGTAGGAAAAGCACGGAAGAGAAGGAAAAGAGAAACTAAATTTCTTTTGCCACTAAACTCCTCAACCATCGAACGTCGTCAGACTTCCGCCCGGCTATCGATTGACATCAAACTTCAGCCCGACTACCCACTGATGCCGGACTTCTACCAGCTACAGACTGACGTTGGACTTCCGTCCGGCCACCCACTGACACCGAACTAACTAATTGTCGCCAAACTGTCACCGGACTTACTCCTGACAAACGATTATCGTCAGACTTCCCCTCAATAACTGTCACTAGACAATGATCTTTCTAACAACCGTCATCCACTGAATACGATCTTTCTGGCCTCGATCACCAGACAATGGTCTTTCTAACCACTATCACCCACTGACCATGATCCTTCAGATATCCATCGCCAGACAACAATCTTTCTGACAATTGTCGCCCGCTGATTACGATCCTTCCGACATCCGTTGTCAAAAAACGATCTTTTTGACCAATGTCACACACCGACTACAGTCCTTTCGACCTCTATCACCAGACTACAATCTTTCTGACCACCGTCGCCTGCCGACTATGGTACTTCTGACCTCCTTCGCCAAACTACGGTCTTTCCGACTTTTGTCACATGCTGACTATGATCATTCTGACTGTTGTTGCTAAACTACAGTCTTTGCAACCTCCACCCCCCGCCGACTATGGTCCTTCCAACCCCCGTCGTCAGCTTACGATCTTTCCGACCTTTGTCACCTGCTGAATACGATACTTCCTACCTTCGTTGCCATACTGCGGTCCTTCTGACCTCCTTTGGTAGACTACGGTCTTTCCGACATCCATCAACCGCCGACTACGATCCTTTCGACCTCCATTGCCATATTACGATCTTTTCAACCTCTGTCACCCGTAGACTATAGTCCTTATGACCTATGTTGTCAGACTACGATCTTTTCGACCTTTGTCGTCCGCCAACTATGGTCCCTTCTGACCTCTATTATCAGACTACGGTCTTTTCGACCTCCATTGCCAGACTACGGTCTTTTCGACCTCTGTCGCTCGCAAACTATGGTCTCAACTATGATCCTGCCGACAAAATGAATATGTCAATAATGATTCTTCCAATGTCCACAATGTAATGCATTCTATATGTTATATATTTGCTAAATTTAGTCAATGCCTTCCCCCTAAGGAAGGGCCTCATTTGTAATCAACTGCAAACTCTAGTGGATTCATTCAAATTGGACCAGACCCTGTGGGGTATTCCCCCTTTTTTGTTTGCATAAATATTTTTTAATATTTTTTTTGAAAAGTAGCGGAAAAATGATGGTTAAAAGCTATTCCAAACGGAACTGAAGCATGCAAGTGTTGGTCCTTAATGTCTTAGTGGTGGAATGAATGGCAAGGGAATTTTCAAATAAGATAGGCATGAAATGATGCATCAACGATGGCATGACTTGATAACGATGAGCATAACACCAATGAAACTTACAAGCCATGACATTTTCAAGGTATGCTGAAGTATTGAGTAGTCTTGATATATTCTTTGATCGGGCACGAATCTCGAGGCAAAATCAAGCTGGAAACTTCAAAAATTAAATTCGGGAGCATCTGAACTCCGATTTCAGCAAGCTTATAGTCAAAATGAGCGTCTCGGAAATACGAACCCAACGACACCAAATTAAACTCAATCCGAGCCCAAATGAGTCCAAATCAAGCACCCGAAGTGCTGTTGGAAAGTTCGTACCACAATTTGAGTAACCAAACGGTCTCCGAACTTAACACGCTTATAGTTGAATCGAGTGGCTCGACGAGAAAAATCCAACGAGCCCAAGATCACCGAATTCCAACATCATTAATACCTTCAAATGTCTGACTAACGGTGCATGATCTAGGGATTCAATATCAGCCGTCCATTCGAACACTCCCTATTTACCCCTGATCTCACACCTATTTACAAGCTATGCCACTCCAGAAAATCTATAAATAGAAATAGACCCCTCATTTCTCATGATGGGGGACCCAAGCAAGAAGAAGAGAAGAAGAAAAGAAAAAGAGAAGGATAAGAGGGAAGAACTCCTCCTCGACCACCGCCGGAGTTCTCGCCAGAAGTTCTGCCCGACGCCGAATTTTGCCGGACTTCGGAACGACAGCCGAATTTCTGCTAGACGTCGGAAATTTTCCAGAATTTCAACGACGCCAGAGTTCTGTGCATTGAATTAATTTATCAATTTTTTTTATAATTTGTCATAGGAAGTGAAATAACCTAAAGTACAAATCACCAAATAAATAATGCAATGTGATTATATATAAAAAAAAGAATAAATTGAATATTGAACAAAATACCAATGCTTTTAAATCGAATTGAATCGGCTGGTTCAACCGGTTCAACTATAATCGTTTCGCACTCAAAACCGCCCTTGACCAGCTTGAACCGTCGGTTCGACCGCCGAACTGCTTCGGATTATTGTAAATCGCCCGATTCAATTTTTGTGAGATTCGACGACTACAATTCAACAATGTGAAGCTTATACAAGAGAGGAAAAACAAAAACCCTGATTCGGATTATCTTCTTCCCGACTTCTCTGCTCCTTCGCACTTCGCTCTCCCCATTCTGGCGTCTTGCTCATTCATGAACCTAGAAGCCAACAAGGCAACAACGTCTCCTGCAATCTACTCGTTCGTGGAAGCCATAAGCCAACGGCCGGACACCATTTTGACGTCTCCTGTTTCCTAGTGTAATGTTCCTTGTGAGACAACACTGTCATACGAGATAGTTGTGTTATTATTATAATATTTAAAAAATAACAAGTATTTATTACTCATCCGATTCGACCCCAGTTCAACCCCCGTCGAACCATCAAACCTCTAATCTTCATTTTTCCGACTCATTGATCGGTCCGATTTTAAAAATCTTTACAAAATACTAAAATACATAAAGGCAATAATGAAGCCCAAGGTGGTCCAAGTGGGCCAAGCACGCATATAAGCTGAGAATGACACACGAGGGCCTGAGTCATATATATAATATATATATATATAGAAGCAGTTTCTAATAAAAAATTTTAATTTTTATGCTAAGAAGTTGCTTCATGAAGCAGTAAAAAACCGTCCAAACGAAGCCTTAGTCATAACTGGAACTGAAACTCCACCGTCTAATAAATTGAAACCTTGGCTTAAAACCCATGGCGCATTATCTGAATCCAACCTTCCGCTTTTCCTGCCGCTGGGTGTAATCTCTCTGCGCCGGCGGACATTCGCCGCCGGTGAAGTTCCCGTTAG